>NW_020799099.1:1598177-1603697 GCF_003259725.1 Athene cunicularia
GCCTGGAGGCCCCGGGCCTCCGAGCCCCAGGGCTGCACCTGGCCCAGGGGGCAGCTCGCCTGCCCCCCTTGGCTGGCAAGAACAACAAAGAACATTTCAAAGTGCCCAACCTCCCCGTTTACCTCCTCAAAACGCACAGCTGAGCAGTCTCACTAGTCCCTTGGAAGGCTTTCAGTGGGTCAATATGGAACACATAATGGAGAACAGACTATTTATTTAGCGGTCTGATGTCAAGGTCTCAGCAACGGTCCCATAAAAGAGACTATTAATGAAACTCATGGTCCTGGGGTGAGCCTCAAAGCATTGCTTATAATCAAAAACCGATCTGGAGAAAGAAACAGGAGGTAAGTAGTAATTCTCATCAAGTCAATACTTCCATGCTTTATGTTATGCTCCCTTGTAATCATTTAAGGAGTCATAAGAATCTAAGATAACTTCTCTTTAGGTTAGTCAGGAGAGCAGTTAGGTTAGGGAGGAGAGAGGCAAGGATGTGAGACGGACCCAAACAAGCTAGATGATTTGGCACCTTAAAGCAGTCAACGCTGTCTACAACTGCAAAATCATGCACAGTCAAAAGAGAGAAAGAAAAAAAAAAAACCAAAACCAAACTACTCAGTTTTCAGGACTTCAATTATTCACATCCATGAAAAACAAGACCCATGGCAACCCTGCAGACAACTTGCTGTGTAGTCATGTCAGTAAACCCATCAGGACACGCATGGTGAATAAGGAAAGGGATGGAGAATAATTGTTGGAACATTTTTAATGCGTTGGATTTAATTTCTGCTCAGTGGGATATTTGCACAGCTTCAGCAGTGAGGTTTTATAGTGCTGAAGCACTATGTAGAGTCACAGAATTCTGGTATGAAATTCCTGTGCTTGAAACCGTTTTAGGGAAGTGTTTGTTAATAAGCGTGATTTCAATTGAATTAACAGACAGGAACATTTTGGGCTCGTTTCCATGTAATTAAGGCTTCAACTGGAATAGTTAAAGATAGCTACATTAAATTTTGTGGCCATTCAGAAGTGCCTGTACAAGAACTGATTTTACAGATAAATCACTGTTGCATGGATTTTAAGACTACAAACCTATCCAAAGGAGGAGACAGAAACATTCCCTACCTAAAGAAAAAAAAAAGTTTCTTCTAATATGGTTTCATTCAGTTTAGGACAGGATATGGTAGATGATTTCAAGTTTTCTTTCCTATCTGAGCTGGCAACAACCACTTCACACAAAGTTTATTATAATCCATGCATGGTAGACAATTCCTTAAAAAAAACCCACCCAAAAACCAACTGATCTTTTGTTGTTTCCAACTGCCAGAATGCAAGATATGCACCAACGTGCATTCTTTCTATGGCTTCCAGAAGAACAGGTGGAAAAAAATATTTTAAAAGTACCCTACTTCCCAAACAATTTGTGAAAACAAAATAGTCTGCATAAACAGCATTTCCCAAATTGCCTAATGAGTTACCATTTTCTAAGAGGAATACTGCAGGAATTAGTATATTAATAATAGGTGAGATACAGTCCTGCCCCCCCTAATTCGTTGTATGTTTGCAAGCACTTTTAATACGCTGAACAGCACACTGAAGTGTTTCTGTAGAGAAGTGATAGTCCATGCCAGATGGTCCTGTGTTAGTTACATTAAATTTCACTGAGTTCAAGAGTTGGTTAATTATTTCCAGTTGTTTGCTCAATAAGTGAGAAATAAATGCTCTCTAAAAAGGAGATGGCAGTCTTACACTACTTGCTATTTTATAGGGATAACCGTATCATGAAGAAAAGGATGATGATTTTGGTCCACTGAGAGAAGTAGTTGGGAGTCACCTAAGTATTTTTCTGAAACAAAAGTGGAATTTTTGCTGCTGTGGGAACAATTAAAGATTGTGAGATATAATATATCTCACACAGCAGGATTTTATTTTAGTGAAGACACAGATTTTCCCACACAATCCCTCTGGAGAGGAAGGCCTCTCATTTCTTGTGCATAAATATTAGGAAAAGACTTGAAATAATTTGTCTTCTGGCAGATCCTTTACACTTAGTCCAAGTAGTTGGGCTGATGCTTCTAAGGAACCCCTAAGCCTTCAATGCTAGGTTGCTGTTATTAACAAGCAGATGGTAAAAATTTGCCACAGGGCATCATTGGCATCAATATTACTGCTCACCCTTACTGGACAACTGGTTAATGAGCATTTTAAAATGGGTAATTAAAAACCACTCTCTTTTGCCTTAAGGTTGTTCTGATTAGCTGTTCCTGCAAGGAACTAAACCCATGTGTGGAAATTCATTTCAGAACAAGAGTTCCTTGTTACTTTTTTGGCTTAACTTGCTTCAAAAGCTATTGTGCTTTAAGAAACAGTCTACCTTGAGCTACATTTATGTTCAGGAGTAGACTGTAGTTAAAAGAGGACAGTGTGTAAGACACACCAAAGATATACTGCTCCTTTCTAATAAGGAGGGAAAATAATTAGGGCGTAACTATTATTAGGTACTGTTGCATGAATACTTATGAAAACCTACTCCAACCACTGTCCAGTTTAAACTACTAACTTTTTTTCATTGTTACATACTGACAGCTGATTTTTTTCAACCTGATGATGAAGAAATGAGACTGGAGTTATAGTCTTTCCTACCAGCTAGATGGAAGAACACAGGGAAATTTAGGATTAGTGTTTATGACTAACTTGCCATGCTTGGTTTTGTATAGTCAGGCCTGATCTTAGCAATTTTACCAGGACTCATGATTCACTGATGATATGGCAGACTGATTTCACTGATTGACATTCAGCAATATTGTGCCTGAACCGTGGGTGTAGTTGAGCTCTTTTCAACATAGGGCTGAAAATTGGGACAGTGTTATGCCCCTGCTATACTGGGGCAAACTAACGCTCCCTCTGCTATGAGTGAATGCTACCTGATATTTAGGAGTACCCAGCTTATGCCCGTGAGGTGCCAAATCCAGGAATTATCTCATATCCCTGAATTTTCAGCAATCCCCCCTTCTTCAGGGTCATTCCGCCTGCTACATGATCGCATGGGTGAGGAAGAGCACAGACTGCAGTGCTGTCTCTGCACTATCTGAACAGTGCTCCAATCTGGGAGAATTCTCCGACAACTTGGTGTGCCAGCTTTCCAGCAGTTTTGTACAGCGTCAGCAGTATAATCAGGCCATAGTAATACTGTGAGAGTAATCTCACTGGATATACCTGGACTATAGTTGAATCCGTCTTTCTTATGCTATGTGTATCAACGGCATTTTAAGTGCCCCTTTGCTTTCTCTCTCCCCTTCTATACGTACATTACAGCTCTTCATTATTAGTAAAGAAATAAGAAGACCCAAGTGACTTACTATTGTTTATTTTTTTTCCTTTCTGCCTGTTTTCAAATCAGATAATATTTCCTGGAAGGCTCTATCAACAACTGGACAGAGATAACACGATATATTACAAATATAACACGATATATTACAAGCAGATAAAACTAAGAGGAAAGTATTTTCATCTTTAACAGTTTTGTTTCTTGCTGCTAACACCTGCTTTACTCAAACATCTGAAGAAAACTAACAGAAAATCTGGATTGCTAAAGAGTGACATTCCAGACTTTTCACCTATTGATTCCTACTGAATTTTTATTCCTCCAGTACACAGTATTAGCAAAAGTGAGGCAGAAATAAGTTTATCTTTTTTAAAGATTAGTGCCAACAATACAGCTTTCCACTACCCTGCCAAAGTCTTTCTTAGGAGACACACTTCACAGGCATTCCTTCATAAATAAGATTTTGTGATTACAAGGTTTACATAAAACTACACAAGTAAGAATGTGATTATAAGCAAAATCTTCTGTTCAGCTTTTCTGACATTATTTCATAGAGACCATCCATAGTAAGGTGGCATGAAATGAACAGGGATACTGGACTGTCACTTTAACTGGGATATTTACATATAAACAGACTAAATGGGAATGAAAGCTACCTTTATAACCAAGGGAACAGCAATTTTGTGAGAAAACACTCCAGTCTCAATAAATAAAGCAGACTGTTCCTTCTGACTTTTTAAGCTTTCTGTATCAACTTCCCTCCATGCAACTGTATCACAGAAAGTATTTTGGAAGAACATGAAAACAATGGAAGACAGCCACGAAGAGTTGGGGAAGACTGGTTCAACCCATCTCATTCTTTTGGAAAGTGGTCTTACAGAGTTAAGAGTTGCCTCTCTCACGAAAAGCAGCTGTAATTTCAAATAAGATTTTTCCTACTGTTTTTACTTCACTTTAAATTTACAGGCTTTTTTTTTTAGGATCACCTGCTATGCATAGCAGGCATGTCAAGCATGAAAGAAAACCATTATTTGCAGTCAGTCAACATGCAAATGTTTCAAGTATGAGTAGTACCTTATTACACTGAAGGTATACTAATATGAGCAATACCACGGGGCAGCACGTTTATAATCCAACTCTGAAATGGAACACTTTCTGTTAGGTCACTGACAAATGCACGCACAGGGTTTCGGCTACCAGAGGGCCCCCTGGTAGCATATGGGTACATTTATTGGACGCTTATTCGGGCGTGCCCTCCTTGCTGCACTCAGGGTTTTCATCCTCAGTTTCACTGGGATGGATTTTAAGCGACTCTTCAGTTTGACACTTTGAGGCGGAGAGAAGCCGAGTTAATAATTAGTTGTTAGTTTCTGTACCAAGAGCTGTTTGGCATTGGCATTGGCACGGAGAGAAAGTGTACTTTTTCTCTGCAGTAGGAAATCAATCGATGTACCGAGAAAGCATGTTAGGAGACGGGCCCTTTACCGAACAACTGGAGATGAGCTCCTCTTGGGTACTGCTGGTTGGGATGGTGGTTTTATTGTAAAGTTTAAGCGGCTCTTGGCCAGCGCAAAGAAAACGGCCTTGGGGGTGGCTTTGAAAGTTCTGCACTGACCTGTTGGGCATGATCTGCTTGTCGAGACCTCTTTTGTGGGGGATGCTGTGGAGAACTGCACATTAGGGACGGTGTAGGCAGGGGAGAAAGCAGCTTCTTCTCACGCACATCCGCTTACGGAGTGCCCATCTTGGATCTGTGTGCCAGTTCAGATGTAATTTTTTCCCTCCCCTTAAAGAAGGGTTCAAAATGCCGACGGAACGGATGCCACGGAGTTCTCCGCTGTCAGCCCGACTCCTTATGCCTGTCAGGAATCCAGGGGGGGCCCCGGAGCTCCCCTGCAGTCCTGCACAGGCTTCGAAGGTGCACTGGGGAGCTCCCCTCACCTGCGGGCTCACCGCTGCCCGGAACGCTATGCAGGGCAACAGCGATTCTCGTCCTCCGTGCTTGCTTTTTCTCAGAATGGGGCTTGGTGAGCGTTTTCGGCCGAAAACGCGTTTTCGGCCGAAAACGTGCACGTTTGCACTTCCCCGCCAGAGAGAAGCTGTTAGCCGGGAATTCTCTTGCTGGTTGTAACCGCTGCCCGGAACGCTATGCAGGGCAACAGCGATTCTCGTCCTCCGTGCTTGCTTTTTCTCAGAAT
>NW_020799099.1:1603747-1694807 GCF_003259725.1 Athene cunicularia
AAAAAAAAAAAAAAAAAAAAAAAAAAGGTCAAAGTTTATCTGTTGATGCTTAAGGTAGCATTGGCTAACCCCAAAATATTTTGCAATTCCTCTTTGACATAATCAGCCTTTGGCAGCTAAGCATCTAACAGCAGCATGATTAGGAGCCAGAGCTGTATGTATTTTCCTCAAGCAAATGAGAAGCAAAAGTCTCTAGACATGCATATTGCAGCTATAAATTTTAGGTTAGAATTTCATGTAGATCTGGGACTTCAGCAGTTTATCTGGACGGTTAGATTCCCATCAGTGCCATACAACGTGGTTTTCAGAACAATGTTATGTAACAGCAGCAGAACAAAAAGCTGCAGTTTACTTCATTATATTTTTTTTCCATCTTAGTACTATTTTTATGCCCTGAGGGAGCAGAGATGTTTAATTTTGTACACAACAGGGTTGTGTTTTCCCAATTTGCTTAGGACAACACACAAAACCCACTTCTAGGGTTGGCACTTGATAGCGGAAAACAACAAAAAACCCAAACATTACCATCAAAAATCACACTGCATTGCCAGAAGGCCTTTCCAAGATGCTTGTCAGCTTTTCTTTGTCCCTGGGTTCCTTCTCACAGGAGACCATTTTTTGTGTTTCTTACAACTACTGACCTAATGCTGAGCTTAATGATAACATATCTGCTACTAATATTGTACTTTTACATGGGTTTAAAACATTGTGAAGGTCTTCATTACAATTGCTTACAACTCATCAAAACTAGAACATGTAAAGATAAATAGGGAGCCTCAAAATGTGCCAAAATGAAAAAGGGTGTGTAGCTTATGAAATGGCAGATCCCACAGCATCATGCTGCTGATAAACAGGCAAAATTACTAATTTTAAAATCAAATAAAATGTTTTTCTAGATACGAATTACAACCTTGACCACATTTAGTGTTCCTAGGCTTAATTGGAAAATAAAAGAGAAATTCAGAAGTGATACAGTGGATACTTTCAGAGCCTTTTTTTTTTTTTTTTTTTTTTTTTCCTGAATATATGTATGCTACCTTAGCTATGCATAGGATTCTTAAGTTAAAAGAGGGTTCTGAGCTAGCATTAATCCTCTAACATAACTTGTGCAAATCTGCCAGCCTTTGATTTTTACAAGAATTATTTTAGTTGAGTCTTACAGATTGAAGTTTCACTAAAATACAAAGTGTCATTTCATTGTATTTTCTGCAAGATTTTAGCATGGTTGCGATAGGCCACAGAAAAACGGACGTCACCATTCCATTTGAAGTCTGTCAGCTCTTGTATTTAACTGTAACTACATATAGAGAACATGGCATTGCAGCATATTTCCTGAATCCTATGAAATACATGCAACTGGAGAAAGATTAAAAAGTTCTGCAATGCAGAGAAGCAAAACCATTAGGGATTGGGGAAGGAGAAAATTTAACAGGGCTAAAACCAGAGCAATGACAACAATAAAGAATTTTAACAGGCACCCTGCATACAAAATAACTGTAGTATGCCTGGGCTCCCCTCCTGTTTGTGGTACTTTTACTGCCAGTTGAACTGCCTTATGAAAGCCCTTCTGCTTTGTTAAAGAACAGTTCTGGTGTTTCTGATGTAAAAGAGAAAAAAAAAAAAGAAACAGCAAAGTCTTATGATGCTGTGCTTATGACAGAGATCTCTTTCTGATACTGTGTTTTTTTTCTTAAAGAAGCAGTTGTTACGCTCTTGATCATGAAACTATTTTCTATGCTGACAGGGTCAGAAATTTTTTGAATCGTAATGCTCATTTGTAAAATACTAAAAGAGGTTGTAAAGCTACTTTTGCTATATTTGAAGACCTTTGACTTCCTTGGCTCAGCTAATAAGTATTAGCATGCCTAGAGATCAAAGACTACCCTGCTTTCATTGGCTGTACAAGATGGAAATCAGATTATCATTACTTCATATGTGTGATTTGTCATTTATATCATTAGTCGTGAGCTGTTAGCACTCTGGGGATAGTTGAAATCTTTTGGAAGAGACTCCATTCCTTTCACTGAGTTTGAAGGGGAATATATTAGATAATTATTAATTACTTCACTCCTCTTGAGGCAACACATACTTCCTAGTCCAACATCCTGGCAGTAGCTAACTGTGGGCTGTTGTTGGCTGCAGACCCAGAATGGGTTAAGTATGAGGCTTGAAGGAAAGTGGGTTGACTGTGACTCCATCTGGGTAAGACAAATTTGTGACAAGATTGTAAGAACTCAGGAAAATTAGGAGTGCCGAGCAGGGAGGATTTGGAGTATTTGTCTCTTTTAGATCATTTGTGCCCATTGCATTTTTTTTTGTCCTGGTGATAAATTTGTAGAAAAAGCTATTTTTTTTCTGCTTGATTATATCTATGAGTAATAAGATTATACCTTGCTGTACTCGGTTCCCAAACCAAGGGCTATGGCAAATCATTGTTTGAGCACGAGGTTACTTTCCTGGCTATTCTACCCTTCCTCACCTCTTTGCTTATGAAGCTACCCCTGTAACAGAGGCAGCAGAACAGACACTGAGAATGCATCTTACCAGCTGCAATTCATCACCTAGCCTATTAACTTAAGTCCCCATCTACTGCCATTTATTTTGCTGTGCCAAGCTATAAACAGTGGCAGCTGAGTGCCAGGTTTGCATATCTATTGTGCTAAGCTGTGGTGACCAAAGGGATCCAGGAATGATGAACCAGAGACCACATTTTCTACTCATCTGAAAAAAACAGAGATTTGATGGCCTAAGGATTTTTTTTTTTTTTTTTTTTTTTCCCCCCATGTGGGCCACGTGTACTTTACCTTTTACTTTTAAATAGGAGTTTATCTTTGGAGGTAGTAGGCAAGAGGGGCTCTACATTACTACATGGAATGAGACCCCATAAAGGAAACTCATCTGTTAGCACTGGATTGGTCTGTGTTGTTTATATTGTGTTTTCTGGTAATTGAGTTCATCAATAAATATGCTTCTACTGTCTTAAAAACTCAAGAATAACTGCAAAGGTTTGTAAAAAGCGTTGATTTGCATTAGTTAATATAGTTCTTCAAAATCATAACCCCTAAAGAATGAATAGGCATAAACTCTGCCATTCTGTGTAGTGACAGTCTTCAAGCCTACAGTGATTTATATCTAATATTATTTGATCATCTGCTGCTTAACAGTGGATAGTGATGGCAATTTTGTGGAGTGGATATTTGTTCTCGGATAACAGGATAGGCTCTCATTCACCAGAAGATGCATACTGAGGCAGCTACTTCCTGTCTGTTGGCGTGTTTAAAAGACTGTGGGGTGGGGTTGGTAGGGTATTTTTGCCAAGGAGTTGTTTCCAAGCCCTACCACCTTTCCCTAACCAGCTATCATGGTTATAGGAGGCAGAGGGAATAATATACCTTTAACTTCTGACAGGATGAAATATGGATATCCACCTCTAGATTTGCTTTTTATTCTAATTGAGGGTGATGTGTATTTAAAAAAAAAAAAAAGATTTTCTCACAGAGATTTTGGTGTTATTGCATCGCTTGAAGAATAGCTCCTTCTTTTCTGTCTGTATGGATAAAGCCAGATTCCCCAAGTTGTTGTCCTGTTAACTCACTTGTATTATATCAGCACTGTACTGCGGAGAGCAGAAGGTTTAGTTCTGCTAGGCTGAGTTTAATGATCTGTCCTTTTCAGAGTGCAGGGGCACTAAACACTGTGTGCAGTTGCCATGTCTGCTTTCAGATCAGCCTTCCAGCAGCAAGAGAGAAAATCCAGTTTATTTGTCAAACAAATTTCTTGTAATTCTGGAATATCTTCAAAACCAGCCACAAGGGCAATGCTTTTGACAAACTGGCAAAGTCAGCAATACAAGAACCCCTGGAAATAGGAATTAAGAGTCTACAAGTAAACCATTAGTCCAAGGATTAAGTGATAAACTGAAGAGCTGCGTAAGATGATGTTACTCATTTCATACCAATCTGTCAGTTGCCCTCTGCAAAGACTTTTCAATTTGCAGAATAGTGGGAATAGGATGGTAACATGTGGCTACTGCATAGCCTTTAAAATAATTTGCTGGATTCTTATTACTTCCTCCAAGGCAGTTTTTGTATGAATGAGGAACCTAAATCTAATTGAAAAAGCTATCCTAAAAATTATTAGATTACTGATATATTGCAATGACTGATAAAATACAATTAGATTTTGTTAAGCTGAAGCTGATAAAGCTCTTGTAAATTTGTCTATAAATATGGTTTGTGACCATCTGGTCTTCTGAGAAATAGATTAGAACCATAAAAAGGGGCAACTTATGTTTTATAAGAACATCTGGGCAAAGTATAAGAATATCTGGCAAACATACTAAATAAAAAAAATAATCATTGAACTTTGACCCCAGATTTATTTTAGAGAGTTGATTTTAAGGCTCTTTCTCCCTCTTATCCCCACCTTCTGGATTTGTCTGAGTTTCTGGAGCCAAAGAGTTTGGTCTTCAGCTAGCTCTCTCCTTCCATCTTTTATCTCTTTTCAATCACCAAGTAGGCCTGTTTGCCTGACTCAGCTAAGGCAAGCAGCATAACGTTGTTGCATTATGGCTTTGTCTGCAAAAACTTTACTTGAATGTTTGTTCTTGATTTTTTTTTTGTTTTTACAAAAATAAGCACTTTTTCCAAGTCCAGCTTCCAGAGATGTGAAAATTTAATTTTACTTTGAAGAAAATTGTTTCTATACCTAGTCCTAGGGGTTTCAAAGTAGAACGTGAAAATTCAACTTTATTGGTACTAAGTAAGAAGGGAAAACCATGCTTTTATTGTTTTCAGATCTCATAATTAAAAAGAAACCTAATGGTTAATGATTTGACTTATGCTAAATAATAATCGCGGCTGGCAGTTCAGTATATGTCACAATCATTGACAGTAACCCACGGCAAAAAATATTCTATAATATATTCATGTAATAGCAATGTTGAGGTTGTGTATTAATCTTATTTAACTCTGAAGGAAGGGAAAATTATGGAACACCGATTAGACAGCCTGCTTTTAATTTAAAAATTTACCAGCAAATTATGCATACTTGGTATGTGTCATCTCACAACCAGAGCCTTTGGATTAAGCTGAAGTTTCTTTTTTGTGTGAGACTCTTAAGAAAGCATATGTTGAATTTTTATGGATTTAATAATTATTTATAACTAGTTAAATCATGGGGTAAGTAGGATTATTTTAAAAGCTGAAGATTTTTAAAATTTTCCTATCAGGAGTGCTGAGAATCCTCTGCTTCTTAGGTATATAAATGCATAACACTGAAATAAGACTGAATTGACTTGTAGCTTGAGAAAATAGATGCTTTCCTCTCTCATTTAATCAGAGGTTACTCTTAAAATGTAAATTTTTTAGTAGCTCACAAGATTTTTAAAAAAAGCAGAATAGCACCACCTGGTGCTGAGCAAAGTTTTCACGATCAATTCCAATCCCTTTTTCTGAGATTACTGCTGTACAGATAAACTACTGCCTTTCACAATCACGATTTCAGGTGAAATGAATAGGGACATAATGTTATCGCTATCTCTATTATTAATGCTTCCTGGGCTCTTTTTTTTTTTTTTTTTTTTTTTTTTTTTTTTTTTTTTTTTTTTTGAATAGGCTCTTTTCCCCCCTAAATCTTTATCCATTATTTACCAATTTTTTAGGGGACTTTTAAAAAAAGTTCTTGAATTTAAACATTCTGGACATGTGTAAACATTTATTGGTAAAAATCTTATTTCTAGATTTTTCTTCAGGTGATGTAGATTTAAGGATAATAAGTAACTACAGCTAAAAGCGAACTTCACCACCCTTGTTCTTTGTTTCTAATTATTTTTGGGCTTCCTCATGGTGATTGTAATTAAACGCATAATTGAGGTTAAGACCTACATCCTGAAAGGACTTCAGATGCTTAAAACGTATCAAAATCAATGGGAAGTTATGTGCCTGAGGATGTATCCCTAAGAATTCAATTGCTAGGCATAATGTATTTATTTCTGCAAATAAAAGAATTAAAGATAGCATCTCATTTTGAAGTAATCTGTTTCCTGCTTGATATTTATATAGTTCTCAACCAAAGCCCTTGAAAAGTATTAAAAATCCTTTGTATGTGACACCCCAGCAGGAACCCTAAATTCCAGCTACATTTTGAAGCTGCCTAGGATTTTATCTTAGATTTCAGTCTCCAGCAGCACTGTCACTCTTAAGGCTTTCTGATTCTGAAGACTGGACAAACAATAAAAGGTAACCAATATCTCAGCATTAAAACTGAAAAGAAACCCTTTCCTGCAAAGTTTAGCTGCATCTCTGCTAAGCTACCTTGCCCTTAAGCAGTAAATAAAACCACTTGGGAAAAACACAGCGCCTAATTTTTTCATGCTGAAACTTGAATGCTGAAGCTATTGGATGCCAAACTGCCATAAAACTTTACAAATTGGCAAAAGGGTTAACTGGTGTTGACTGTTACTTGCTGTGAAGAACATGGAAGAACAAGAAGGTGTATTTTTTCTTAATGTTTTGTTTTTCTGTGTTGCAGTTTACAATTTGTTCCTCCTCAGTGGCTGGTAGTTGGTAACATTATGATCACTTTGTCCCATAAACATCACTTCGTGTGTCACTATTTTGATTATCCTGCTTTTTAAAGATGACTTTTATAAATGTACTTTTTAAAGATGACTTTTTATAAAACCAATACATTCATACAAAAAACACCAATACATTCATAAAATAAACAAGTCAGTAATTAGGTAAACTTCAGAAATGATTAGGGAACAGTTTGTGAGTTTGTCACAAACTTGTTTTGGATTTTTTTTTTTTTTAATTTTATGTATTTGAAATATTAAAAGCAACTAAAAATGGTATTTTTTCAGATTAATGAGGCAGAACTAAGCACCTTTATGTTTAGAAATTGCTGACCAGGAAGCTAATGTGAAGAGATACAAGGGGCATATCTTCACAAGTCCTTACAGCAGGATGGTAGAGATCTCCA
This sequence comes from Athene cunicularia, assembly GCF_003259725.1. Classification (NCBI taxonomy): domain Eukaryota; kingdom Metazoa; phylum Chordata; class Aves; order Strigiformes; family Strigidae; genus Athene; species Athene cunicularia. Next base: position 1,610,732 of record NW_020799099.1, read on the forward strand.
AACTACCAAGCCAAAAACTTACACAATAAGAGAGATACTGTATGAGATAGTTGCCTGAACCTGAAAATGTGTTCAAAGCTGGTTAGCTTGGGCACAGTGCTGTAATGGTACATTACTGCTGCTTTGCTACATATCAGGAAATCAAAGCGTTCACAGCTCTAAAAATAATTGTTATTTCTTAGATAGTTGCTAGCTAGATGACAAAATCCTGATGTTAATGTAATCTTTATGATTTCTGTCATTTGGGAGAGAACTTTGTAATTAACATTGTGTCATGTCTCGGCTTGACTGCTTGTTGTCTTCCAGTACCCATGCTATTTGTCACAGGGTACACACATAAACATTAGGACAAACATGGAGTTGTTTAGGACAGAATGCTCTCTCTTAACTGAGATAACACAATTCTAATCAAACTATAGTGCAACTTTAGTTTCTTCTGGTCTCTGATATCTCCGCTATTTGCTTTATCAAGGCACTTTAATCTGACATAGTCTCCTACTTCCTCAATTTCTTCTGTATAGCAGATGCACTTGGTCATATTGATCCAGTGCATAGGATCACACAGCCAAAAGGAGACTGTGGCACTGCAGAAACAGAGCTACCTAATCTTGTGCCCCAAACCTCTGGACAACTCATTCCTTAGCTATGGGTAGCGTCATGGCTTCTTTCTCACTGTATGACTGCAGATACATCACATTTCTTGTGCAGGTATGTCCTGAATGCATGGATGTACCAACAGTCTTACAGTTTGCAAGAGAAAGGCCCGCTATTCCCTGTTTTAATTTCAAATGCTAAAAACATTCCACAACCCATCACAGTTGAGGACAGTTTCACTTAATCTTCTGTGTTTCATGACATAGCTGTATTTACAATGGGTTTGTTTTCAGTATCCGTAGAAGGACTTAAAAATCACACTAACAACCGTATTAACAAATTTTCACTGACTATAAATTTTAATTTGCAAGCAAGAAACACTAGAGGGCATTGAAAGTTCTGTGCACATACATTGGGTAACTCCACAGTGCTCTAGTTTAACAGCAGTCTTCTCAATGTGATTAACAAATAAAAGATTATTAACATGATGGAAAAAGCTGTGGAGGCCATGTGCAGACTGAAAAAAACCCTTCTGGCACTTAAATGACAAGTACAATGATTGCTTTGGTCAGCAAGCACATGCAGCACGCACAATACAAACCAACATAACATGAAGTTGCACATGGATTTTTTTTGGAAAATGGAAGCAAAACAGTATTAGGTACAGCCAGTTCTGAAAATGGAATTGTGCAACTTGGGACTGGCAGCTGGTAGGGTTGTATATTCCAGCCTATTTATGGTCTGAGAAATTGAGTATGTTTTTTTCCTGCTTGCATTGGGCAAATTCTGTTCAAAATTTAAGAAAAATACTGTTAATTTCACTAGGGTGTGTTTTAAGTGAGTTCTAAACTCCATGTGTTCTTATAAGGAGTGAAGGAAAGACAGACTGAGTATACACGAAGGGGGGATTTTAGGAGTAGTTTAGAAGTAATTTGTCAGTGATAGGAATAGAATTTGCAAGATGGTCCTTTGATTTTCCTGCAGAAAAGGCAGGCTCTTCAGAAACTTCTGTGTCCTACAATACATGTCACTGGTCTTTCTTGCTGGAAATAATAGCACGGGAAAAATTCTGAAGATGCAAGAGTTCTTGAGACAGAACTGCACATATAAGATACAACAGAGGAAAGCCTTCCTTTGAGGAGGAAGGTTGTTTACCCTCCCTTATCTCTTTATCTGTTTTACGTGTCTGTATGTGTTTGTATATAGCAGACTTCAAAGAGGGTATTTTTTTGAGAAGTGCAAATGCTGCCACAGAGGGAGTGATGCAGAGTGGTGCAAGTAATGGCAGCCTCCTCCTGCTTCTCTGATTCCTATTGGTTTTACAAACCTGCACAGAGCTATGCACCATCATAGGCCAGGATCCAAAATACTGGTATTTGCTGCTGTTTTACTTGTATGTAGTTCCGTGTTTAATCAAAAATGAACAAGCTTGGATGTTTTTCCTTAGTGATTTTGCATATTGTTTTACTACCCAGCCCATGTAGCTATTTAACATCACCTGTCACAACTGAACTGTTCTTAGGTATTTTAGAGATTTCCTTATCAAGAAAAAGACATTACTCATTTTTATGACTCTTGTTTTCTTTCGGAAAAATCAGGGGAAATGTAGCATACTTTATACAGAACTGGACACATACAGACATTGATGTCCTTATCCGAGACGTCACTACAGTGAAGCAGAGAAATAGAAAGCCAACTCCAATGAAACTGTTGTGTCCCATGACTTTAGACCAGTCCCAGCAATGGCATATTCTCATTAGAGAATGAAAACACATAGTAGATAGGAATCCTATGGTCTGCAATAACAAAACAGACAACGCTTCTTTTCCAAAGGGGAATCATTGTCTATTGCTATTTTGAAGCTTTTGTGCAAAATCCAGGGTAGAATGTAGTATTTGATTGTGCATAAGGTAATGGTGACTAAAGTCGTGATTTAACAAATGGCAAATAAATTATTTGAAGATCTGAATTATGTACTACAGCTGCAATACAGATGAGGCTTTCAAAAATATGTTTTGTAGGGGAAAAGAAAGGGAAATGAAGTTTCTTCATCATTGGATTAATGTTTCAAATTCACTTTCAAAATTAAAGATAAACAAAAAGTGAAATATAACCACTTCTGAGAACACTGGTGGCAAGGTTATACTATATCGTATATTTTTCTGGTAACAACAAGGATACAGAGAACAACAAGGATACTAAGAACTTTTAGCAAGGGAGAACATCAAATGGACTTTACCTGCCATATGTCCTAGGCTTTACAAAAAGAGCAAACATCTTATTCCATCCTTCACAATTTGTCGGTAAAAATTTGTAAGGCACACAGAGATGTTTGAAATTACAGAAAATCTGCAGTGGAAGCTTGCAAAATGCAAGACCAGGACTCCCATAGTGTTTCCCAGTGGAGTAGCATCAGGTTTGTGTTCGCTAGTTCAGGCTTTTCTGAATAGCTTTCTTTTTCATTATGACAAACTGCTGGAGTCCCCACTAGCTATAGTTTTCACCAGAACAGTTAACACCGTGGGATTTGAAAATGTTTCTGTTCAGAGTCTCAGATGCTGTGGATTCTGCTTTTTGCAAGCAGCTGTTACGATAGGGAATTTAGATGCAGGCAGATGAGCTAAAGCCCAGCACTGATGAGATGGAAGTTACTAAGTGAGAGATCTCCAGGAACTGAAACACAGTTATCTGCACCTTCTGCACCAGAAATACCTTTAAAGCTTGTTTTCTTTACCACTTAAATATTTTTCTGACCATAATCTATTGTTGTTTAGAACTTGTGCATTTTATCAGTGCTGAATTGTTGTCCATTTCAGGAAGTGGTGAATGATAAAATCTTTTGTCCCGCTATGGCTACTCAGAAAATTATTTTTGCTTGTTTTGGTAGTGGATCTACCACAGTGACCCGTGCCTTTAATCTGCAACTTTCAGGTTCTAAACAATATAAATTTTAATAGCCATTGTACCCCTGGAAAAACCGGAGACAGTGTACTGTCATTCAAGGTCTATTGTAAATTGAGATGTACCATTACTCTCTCTGAGCCACACTGTTGTGGGGTTTCTAGCATGTTACTGGCACAGATCAAGTAAAACATGGAACAAGTGTTTGTAGCCAGGTTCAAGAGTCAGATGCATGAGTCCAAACCTAGCCAAAATGGATTAGATTAAAGCACAGAGAGCAGCAATGTGGAAAGGGACCTGGGGGTCCTGGTGGACAACAAGCTCAATACGAGTGACCAGTGTGCTGCAGCAGCAAAGCAAGCCAACAAGATGCTGGGTTGCATCAATAAGAGCATCACCAGAAGAGATAAAGAAGTAATTATCCCACTCTACTCATCGCTTGTCAGGCCACACCAGGAATACTCTGTTCAGTTTTGGTCTCCACTATACAAAAGAGATGTGGGCAGTCTGGAGAGGGTCCAATGAAGGGCCACAAAGATGATCAAAGGACTGGGAAGCCTGCCATGTGAGAAAAGGCTGAGAGAATTGGGTTCAGCCTTGAGAAGAGAAGGCTTAGGGGAAACCTTATCAACATGTTCCAGTATTTAAAGGGTGGCTAAAAAGATGTAGGAGTCGCATGGAAAAGACGAGAGATCATGGGTACAAGTTAATCCTGGGGAGATTCTGATTGGACACAAGAGGAAAATTTTTCACAATGAGATAATCAGCCACTGGAATAATCTCCCCAGGGAAGTGGTGGGTTCCACAACATTGGACACTTTTAAGATTCAGCTGGACAGGGTACTTGGGCCATCTTGTCTAGACTGTGCTTTTGCCAAGAAAGGTTGGACCAGATGATCATTGAGGTCCCTTCCAACCTGGCATTCTATGATTCTGTGATTTTATATTGACTCTGGCTGCTGTCTAACCTGATTATAACAGCTTTGTCTTCACTACAAAAACATATATAATGAGTTGGACATTAGAGTCATAGTGTACTTAATGCAGATGTAATTACATTTTTAGATAATTAAGATAAAGCCTCATTTCCTTCTCAGGAGAATCTTAAAACAGGGCCTTTAATCCCGGAATCTGCAAATTATTTGTACATCTTTAATGTGCACAAAAATGTCTGACTGCCTGATAATATTCAGTAGTCTCTTGAGGAAGAAAACCAGGAATTGTCAGGAAGCTTTTAAGATGAGAAACTACATCAGTGTATTGCCAAACAGGAAAGCAATGTGAAAACTCCACAGTGTGTTGAAGGAGACCGGCATGATCTATACGGTGAAAAAGAAAAATCTTTTTCTGTTAATTTGGAACAAGAGAGACTAAGTTAAAACTGTAATAGCTGGTACCTGCTGCACAAACCTCTTCAACTTATGTTTAAAACAGCATGCCAAAATAATACCAATTCATTCCAGAAACATCTATAAAGGCAGAACTAGTGCAGTGCTGTTTTTATTAATGCCCAGTTATGTCAAGATGCATAACAGGCCTTCATGATTATAATAAATCTGTGACAAGGTATGCAATAAAAGTCATACTGTAGCTTAGGCTTATTCTTTCTGATTGGTAACTGATGAAGTCATACTATGAATTTACTGGAGACTGCTGGAAGGGTAAGGTGTAATCATATTGTTTGGATTATGCACTGGTTTCCATCTTACAGTAAACTATAAAGTACACATATTTTTTTTCTGAAGTATTATTTGATACATTTAGAATATTTCTGCTTGTATTACATGTGGACATTGTTTTTAAAAATACTTCTAAAAGAAAAGCATTTAATATACACACAGTTTAAGGCTCACTGTTCTTAGTAGTTCTGGCACCTTTTATTGTATTGACAAATACCACAGTGCTGCTGTGCATACCTTTGGATACTGATTTGTTAAAATATCCAGTTTTCTTTTTGTCTCACTGAATATGAATGTTCAGAACAGACAGGAATAGCTGAAGATCTAGGAAAATATCAGCTGGTCAGTGCAATTAAAAAGACATTCTTAAACTTGGAGACTTGGATTCTCAGCTTTAAGATCTGCCGTGAAGAAAGAAATAAAACAGTCATTTATATTTCTGCAGTTCCATAATAAGTAAAATTTTGGAATGTGTGCAAGTTTTTAAAAGGAATATGAGTAGAAGATAGGGCTAAAGAAAAATTTCTCTGATTTCATCCTCAGCATTGAGGAATGGAGTGAGAGAGCAAGTTCGGGATGTTTTTTTTGTCCCCCCAAAAGAATATAAAAATACTAACACGTTACTTCTCAGAATCCTTGTGAGGTGGGGTTGTGTCCTGATGGCTTTCGTCACTCTGCAAGGCAACAGAGGCAGCTCTTGCAGCTTTGTGAAGGGAGAACACTAAGAATTGCCTCTAACCAGTTAAGGAATTATATTTCTGGAGGGAATCCCAGTTTGCTCTCCTCCACAAAAGAGGCCAACAGTAACAGCAGGGTGTTATTGATTAAAGGCTGGAAAATGCAGCCAATACTATTTTACAAAGAACTAAAGAAAAAATTCTTATTGTGCAATTTGAAAATATATTAGAGCAAACACTTAGAAAGACTTATTTCATCAGTTGTAATAAGTTATTTTTAATTTTACCCATAATTATACCTAACAACAACTTATAGTATAGCTAATCTTTAAATAATATTTCTGTATTCAAAAGCTTTTCTGGTTTTACCTGAAATAAAATGAAAAATTCCAGCTTGTGCTTTGCACTCAAAATTAAAGTGTTTTATCAAGTACAGGATTTAATGGAGTAAATTGCACTTTATATCTGCAGATACCATTGAAAACAGTCCCCACTAGTTGCTTCCCCAGAAATCATGGGAACTTTGCTTGAGTACTGAGCCTAGGAGAGAGGCCAAGTAACAGTGAACCGCAAATTACTTTGTATATTGTTATTCACAAAGAATTGCCTGGAATTATTTTGCACTTCATATGTTAAAGTATTTTTTTGCAATACTTCCCCTAAATGACAGTAACAAGTTCCTGATATCCTTTCTCTATACTATGGCTCATTAAGCAAGATTTGAAACAGCAACTTTCTCTGCTGTTGCGCCGACCAGCTTTCTGAACAAAATAAGTAATTATCTGCCTTGTAGCAGTACTAATATGGTATCTTCCGGAATAATATAAAACATGTGTCCTTTTTACATAATTACATAAAAATATCCTAACCCTCCCTCTCATGTCTAGATTATTTTACTGTAGTAAAACAACTGGAAGATACCTCTCCCTTGCCTACCAGTGAATTAAAAATGAGAAGGTTTTTTTACACTGAATCAACTTATTCTGAAGACTCTTCATGCCAGTATAGTTGGAATGAAAAATTCTAAGCATCCTGGAAGAGCAATGTGCTTGTTAGTAGTGAAGATGCTTGTGTAAAGCTTCTGTTATATGCTGTAGCCTAATCCCATATTATTTAATATTTGTTTACTCAGTTATCAGAAAAAAAACCCACATCAAACTTGTTTGTACCTCCATGGAAGCCAAACGCAAACATTTTAGCACAGACCTTAGTAATGGAATATGCATAAAATATCACAAGTGATTCATGCTACATAGGATACTAGTAACAATAATTTTGCCAGAAGAAAGCAATTGAAATAGTGCTCCCATTATTATAAGCACCCCAGTTGTATTAAATGGTCCCTCTCCACAATTTTCATATCTATAAACGAGGTTACAGGAAGATAAAACATTTGCTCATAAATACCAGGGAATACTGTTCAGGAGATCTGATTTCCACTCTTATGTTCTCACCATTTGTTATGGCTACTGTATCTGGATACGTTCACTTTTTCCCACAGGAATTTCTGGCCCGCTTTTGAAGATCTTTGCTCTTTCTCCAACATTTTGCCTATGAGGCCATGGATGCATTTTATTATGGCCTACTGGTGATTTACACATACGCAGCAACTTTTGAAACATCACTAACGTTTCAGATCTACTTCACAGGCTCAGACCAACTGCTGGTTTCACATGCACGTTTCCTCTCAGGGAAATATCAGGCTGAAACCTGTGAGCGCTATTTTGCAGAAACTTCAATATCAGTTCAATAGCCTTCTGTCCTGTGTTTCACAGAGAAGCTCTTTAAGATACAAAAACATTTACAGTCCCCATCCTAATCTGACTCTCTGTATTTCACTGTCCATCCCTCTGTTTATCAAGCTGCACTTACTTTTCTCCCTTATTTCTTCCTCAATTTTTCTTTCTTTTTTTTTTTAAAGCTAACTCTGATACATAGTTTCTTATTGTAACTACTTCATTGTTCATCAATATTACCATCTTCAAATCCTTCTTTGATATGCATTTCTATGCTACCTCCCTATTAGACAAACAAAAATATATTAGAAAAAAGTGAGAGGTTATTATTTACAATCATAGACAAAGCCTTTTTTTTTTTTTTTGAACGACTGAATTGTGACAACATGCATGATCCTTCTCTCTCCCGCTCTCTCCCTATTATATAGTAAATGCAATGTATTGTTTTGTATTGGGTTCAGATGGTAGGGTGAATTATAAGACACATGCTTAGCTTTGTACATTCTGAGTATTCCTGCTGACTCGGTATACAGCTCAGTGTGTGTCATAATTAGTTACAAAACCAGGACCCCTGAAGTAAGGCATTTAGACAATTTTTAGGGCAGGAACCTTGAGTTTATGAAATCTAGTGCAGTTGTGGCTTGACTTCCAAACTGGACAAAATTTGCAATTTATATTACTCTGATATATGGATTTATTAAGGTCAATGTGGCTCACAAATAATAATGACATAGTTGATGGCATTTAGTGGCACATAAAGAAATAAGTACTTTAAAAAAATTCCCCTGAATATCCGAATAGCACTTAATCGAAATTCGGTTTCTTTACTGCCTTATCTTTAAGGAATAAAGTTAAGCTTTAACTGTGATGAAAGTTTTCTATGTCATGGTTATGAGCAGCCCTGTGGAGATGCCTTGGTTTGATTATTAATTATCCTACCCCAAAAAGATGTGTTGGGCAAATCCACAGGAGCGAACAACTGTGAAAGACAAGGTTGGGTACCTTTGACCTTCCTGATGAATCAAATATCCAAGCCCTGCAAAAAGAAAAAAACCCCAACATGTTAAAACACAGTGGTGTGTACTAAGAATTGTTCAGTGTCCATCTTATTTTAATGATACATTATTCCAGAAAAGGGACATTTTAGAAAAAGTAGAACAGAGATAAAGAGGCTGTGGATTATCCATTCCTAGAAACATAGAAAACTTAATTGAATATGACTCGGAGCACCTAGCCTTGCTCTGACCAAGGTGTCATACCAGCTAATGTCCTGCTGTCCTTTGCAACCTGGTTTGTTCTATGATTCTGTGATAACACATGTCATTTTGCAGATCCCCAGATATTTTTGTCTACTAGTAAATGGCTATGAGCAGCCTGCAGCATAAGAAAGCTTACAAAACTGGATAAGCAGCTAGGAAGCTTTGCAATTAAATTTTGTGAGATTCAGATTTTCCTTTGTATGGGCTATAGAGGGTTGTAACCACAGATACATTTTTGTCTATGGTGAAATGTGAATATATAAATGTGAAATATGAAGTTCATAATGGTGCAATGATAACACAGAAGGGTTTTTACTATATTAGAGGACAGTGTCTCTCCTCCTCAGTAAAACTAGAAAACAGCATGGCGTACTTCCTACTGACTTTACAGCTGAGATATTCTTTCTGCATATTATGTAAAAACATAATCTACCATTACCGGAAAGGGCAGCAGAGTTATCTTTTTTGTCTGATCTAAGATGAACTTTTAGAATCCTAGACATGTAGGGTGAGCAGAGGCCTCAAGGACATCTGTTGCAAGGAGAATCTGTTTGGAGATCCTGCAGATCTAATCTAATTCACTTCATTGAAGCAAACTAGACTTAGGCAATCAGATAGATCCTTAGAAATGCAGATGTTTGTCTAACACAGCAGTGCTTGCAAGTCTTTTTCCCTGTGTGACTTCTGCCTTGCCTCGCCTTGCCTTCCCCTCCGGCAGCTGCCTGTCCATTGGGCTTGTTCATACCAGATGAGAAAAGCTCTGGGCTTGTTCATACCAGATGAGAAAAGCTCTGACTCCAGCTGGGGTCATGGCTCCTAATTAGGGAACAGCTGGCCTAACTGGGTCTCAATAAACTAAACACAATGTTTCATAGTGAACTGCTCCAGAATTTCCTGATGCTGGCAGTTTTGGAAGGTTTTTTCCCAATATCCAACTGGATGTTAATGTACATTTTAAAAAAAACCCCAAAACAATGAAAAAGAAATTTCCTGTCTTTTTCTCCCTGTTACCATGGAGAATAGCTGAATGCTGTACTCTTCATAAACACTCTTTATAGACTGAAAGACATGTTTTACCCTCACTTTTTTCTAGAATAAACTCAATTCCTTCAAAATTCCCTGATACATTATGTTTTCTGAATGTGTTTCCTTCCTGTACTCCTCCAAATGCTTTCCCCCATGTTTGTATCTTTCCTGAATGACAGTGACTGAAACTGTGCATGAATTTAGTTGAAGTTTCTTCATAGAGCAATTTTTTACATGATTTTGACATGACAATTAGGTTAATGTATTCTATACTGAACAAAGTTTTTTTGCAGTGGCATTGGATCACTTGGGATTCACTTTACTTCCTGACCTGATATCTACTAGCTATTCCCCACTTTTTTTTCTTAATTTTATTTGTGACACTGGAGACACTTCAGACCTAAAATACATACCTCCAATCAAGTAGCACACTCAGGCCTTTTGGTTGTCCTAGAGGCTTCTTGAGACATGAAAGAAATAAATGAGTCTGAGTGCATTTCTGGGGTTTGGCTACATTTTGGCCTCCAAAAAGTAAAACTCCACTTTGTGTCACAAAAGACAATAAAGCAATCTCCTATGAGATAAAATTACAAATTTAGTGAAATGAAGATAGTATATTCAAATTTTTGCTATTATTTTATTAAAGCTCAAAATATATGACTTCTTCTTTTAGTTCAGGAAGAAACTGGGTATTTGTCAGATTTCTAGAGAACACTGTGAGACGATATGGGATATCTGGAAAGCAAACTATGTGTTAATATGAGCAAATTCCTCTTTGAGGACAGTAAGAAAATTTATCATTTCCATTAAACTCAGTGAGAAAACTCCTCAGGAACTAAAAGGATGAAGAAAACATGATTTACTTGGTAGTCTAATCAGAGAGGAGTGATCAACTAGCATGCAAAAATGTGTATTGGAGCTTCAAGTGTTTGATACCTATAATAATTTAGCTTGTAGGTATTTGTAGCAATGACAGTCTTGCTCATGTTTTCTGGGTCACGTATGGAAGACTTAATTTGTGCAAATGTAGTTAAAAACTTTGTAGGTATAATAGAAAAAAGAAAAATTTTTTAAGATTTCCTTCCTCATCTGCTATCCCTTCAGTTGCTGGCCAGCATTCTAACTCTTATAAAAAGGCAGTTTAAGAACTCCTAAGAAGATAAATGGAACAATACCTCTACCTTCCTGTACCTCTATGGTTAAGAATGATGAACTCGTTAGTATTCTGAAGTATGTTTTATAATTGATGAGTCTATTGCTGTTAAAACTATGAAGCATATATAGAAAAGATACAGAAATTTAATAGATCATGAATTTTTAATTGTGTTAAGTATACAGACCACATTTGGGATATCAGTGGACTATCATTTCCTATTAATTTGAGCATTTTATGTGTGGAATTGGGATCTGCGCTTCCACTGTAAATAATTTAATTTGTTTTCACATTTATTTTCTTTTTTTTTTTCATCAAAGAATAATATGTTTTTTTTTTTTTAAAAAACTGGAAACTTACAAGGGTACAGTTAGGTGTTTATGAAATAATTAATTGCAGAAGTTCTCAGATGGGTATATAAAAATTTCTGTATTTTCTCCACCAAAGGAAATATAAAGCATTATGTTTTACACTAGTAAATTATTGAAATTTCTCTTTTTCCGGTGGGAAGAGTTACAGCTGAATTCTTTTGACTAATGAGGTACTAGCTGAGTAAGGCAGAACAAATTATACAAATTGTACAGATGAAACACTGATTGCATCTTATGTAGTAAGCAAGTTTAAGGAATGGTATCTCACTGCTCCCAGACATCCTTTATGTTCAGCTCACTCAATATCAAATGTCTGTAATAAAATATTCCTTTAGCTATTAGAATCAAAATGTTGTAATCAACACATGTGAGATACCGGTAGCCAGCAAAATATAAAAATTTTTAAAAGGCAGCAGTGAGACAGAATGACAAACAGTTGCATTACACCATGTGTTTTAATTCCTCCCTGCGGTGAGGATTTTACAAATATTTTAAGATGTTCAACCTTTCCCCTAATTTTTTCTAAGGAATTTTGAAAGTTCTGCTTTCTCCTCATCTAGATATCTTTCTGATCAGAGTTAGGCAGTAAAGTCTAATCTTCAAAAGTATTTTGGCACTTCCTCCTGAAGCCATTAAAAATTAAAACACTGAAATAAAACTGATGAAAGGCAGAGTGGGATGGATAGAGTTCTGGTTTGAAGTGAGGGCAGGCTAAGCCATTTCCTCCCGACATCGGCTTGTGTACTGGGATGTGGAGCAGCTAAAGAGAATGAGAAAGACACATCTCTGACTGCAGAGCAATGATTTCTACAACTGCCATGGACTCTAAAGGAGCTGAGGGAGCCCTGCTGGAACAGTGTGAATTCCTGAAGCTGTGCCAGAGATAGGATGCATATCCCGTTAGCTCCCTATTTCTTGCAACTCCAACCTGCTGAGACCCTGGAGAACATTGGGCAGCCTGGGCCCACAGTGATTTAATGGTTACTGCAGTTGTGTGCCCTATGTTGGTTATGATGTTTCATTGTTTTAGTCATTCACAATACAAGTATGGACAGGTTAATAGATTTTTATTTTTTTTAAATGCTAGAGGACATTTCTGCAGCTTTCAGCCTGTTCTGTGTACCACTGTCCTTTTCACTTCTCTCTTACTGACATGCCAAGCCAAATAATTGGTTTGTCCAAACCATCACTTCCAGCCTTAGGGTGAATATATCAGGGGATACAAAATCCACTGTTTCCCCGGACAGTCCATTCAAGTAGTTAATCACAGTTAAAAATCTGTGCCCTATTTCCAGTTTAAATTTGTCTTAATTCAGCTTCAGCCATTGCCCATACCACATCTTTTTTGTTAAACAGAATTTATTATCTTTTGTCTTTTAGATAGCAACAAGATAGCAATTTTTCAGTCTTTTTTTTTTTTTTTTTTTTCTAAATAAAAAGGTTGACCTACATACAGTCTCTCACTCTAAGGCATGTTCTCCTCGTGTCATCTTAATGCCTGTTGCATTGCCTTGTCTCGCTTTGCAAACATAGTGAAACTACTGGCATCAAAACGATGCATTACTGCAGGCCTGATCTCACTAACATTACACCAAACAATAACACCCATTTATTTCTATTCAGTCATCCCCATTCATAGACCTAAAGGTAAAAAGCACTCTGATAGCCATAGCTTGACAGCAGAAGGAATACTAGTGTTCCCTCCACTCTGACTGTCAATCTTTTTCAATCATTACCTGCAGTTGCAGCCTCTATTTTATAAATAAAGTGTGCTTCTTTACTCCTGGATATAACTCTGAATTTGGCATTACTTCCTTCCTTCGAGTCTGACACTCTTAATGGATTCCACACATTTTATCAACTGTAATTTTATATTTACTTCTAGATCATTGATAAAAATGTGGAATATCAATAACCTTGGTACTAATGCCAGGAAAACCCTATTACATGCAGTCTTACTGAATGAAAATTTCTAATGGATATCTACTCTGAGATCTATAAATAAAGCATTTTTAAAGCTAGTTAACATGCTCTTTACTGATATTTTAGACTCATTTTTTCATTTATAGTTGAAAAATTTAAACATATTGTCATTCAATTTATAGTCTAGTCCAAAGCCAAATATAAACCAAGGAAAGTTTCTTTACTGTCTTTATAACTTGAAATTTTTATTAATTGAGTGTGATATCAACTTTTCGTTTATAATTTTTCATTAGGAACAGCTTAACCTATCTTGATTAACTTGAATGGAAAGAAAATTTTTAAAATTTAAAATAGTATTTCCAATGGATTAGACTCTATAGAGTGAGTCTGGAAGCAGGTCATCCTGGTTTGCGAAATAACTGGAAATCTTTTTTACTTTTGAGTATTTAAAATTTTCATCAGAATACAAAGAAAAGATTCATGATTTTCCCACAGTGTGTGATATGGTCACCATCAACAGTAGGTTGCAAAAGTCAATTTAGATGATTTATTATAGGCCAAATTTTATATTGTTATGTTTCACATCTTGTACTGGCTGCACTTTGAGTTGTTTCAGCATGCCTACAGGCACTGAATTTGACTCTTTGAGGGACAAATACAGTTCTCAATTTTTACAAGTTCATATATTCATTTTCATGATGCTGTACTAAACATAATGGGTACATTTAAAAATATATACAGCATTTGATTACATAAGCATTTATGTCTCCCCAGTGTTCCTATCAGATGTGGAGAGCTGTCAACATGCAATGGGATCCTGTAACTTTTCAACATTATGTAATGAAAAAAATTAATCAGAACACCAGAACATTTTATGGATTTTCATTATTTGGAGATGCCCGTAATTGCTTTGTATTGAAAAAATACATGCCATGTTCCAACTATGCTCTCCAGAGATCTGGAACAAGAATTCCCCTTGCTTAACTTTTAGTTGTATTTCTCTGAGTGCTGATGCTTTTATTTTAAATTACCCATCCAGTCATTATCTTTTGTAGATTTTTATATTAAATGCAACAGTTACAAATGCTTTAATTTTATATTTTATTGTTCAGTAAAGCCCTCCAGCTGGCCAGATTCCTCCTGTGTAAATGTTCTGACACTTTTGTTTAGAAGATATATCAGCATGTGCAAGGCAATGGCCAATGAAATCTCCATTATCTCTGTTTGACAGGGAATGCTTTGAAAGACTGTGCACTGTTAATGAATAGGAAAACCCGAAGACAGAAGGACATCTTGGGCCTTTATACATAACAAAAAGGGCATATTTATTGACTCATTAATACTAAATGTCAGATTGCTGTGTTGGCAGACAACAGTCTCAAGTGTTCCATCACCTACAGGGAGTATTAAATATAGAATAAACAGTTCAGTATAAACTGAGGGGCTATTTTTCTATCAGAATAGTGGGTGGGTTTATTAAGTTAATTTATTAACATGAAATTCAAGTCACAAGACCTCAGATGAAATTCCAGGCCATAACTCATAATTTTATAGCTTTCTGTTCTAGATTATTCCCTCCTCCCCAAACCTTGAACATATTTATTTCTACAAAAAAATATGCTACCTTCCTTTTTTTCTCTCTTTTGACTGTTCTTCAGGCTTCGTGTTGATTCTATTTCTTCCCTCGCTTCCCTTGCAGAGTTTCTAACAGCTCATCTTCCTCCATCCAGTTCCCTTCTTGTACTGTACTACTGACACTTGTTCATTCCTTGTTGTTCCCATTTCTCATTTTATCTTTCATTGGAGGTTCCCTTTCTTGCAAATTAAGATGAGTGTTTAGAGTACAAGGCTATTAACAGGTCCTATTAAATATTTTGGTCTGTATTATTTATAGTGTTCCTTTTCACTTTAAATGACCAGAGGAATAAAAATATTCTCAGCTTTGTTTGCTTGGGCATTTAATCTCACAGGTGGAAAATATTTCCTTTATCCCATCACCATTTCTTTTCTTTGATTTCAAAAGATGGAGTCAGTGCGGGTTGCTACTATCCAGATTTATTACCAAAAGGGACATATTTCACTAAATTTGTATGTGATTTAGAAGCATGGCTATATTTGTATAGCCAACATAGCAATATGTCTTACTGTAACATTTCCTTTGTCTTTCCTTGTCAGCCTCCCCCACATGCTATTCTCAGTTGTCGTGTCTCCTCTTCGATGTCCAAACTGATTCAATAGGGCGAGGACCTGCTGTGTTTGCATACTGTGTAGCAATTCAGCCTCCTACAGTTTCAGGCAGTTAGATACCATTATGTAAAACAAAGAGCAATAATCCAATTACCCTGATTTATAGTGTCCTGTATTAACCTAAACTATTCCTATCTTTCCTTGAGGTTTACAGTGTCTAATATGGCTGCATAGACATCTGTCCAAACTATAAATACTATTTTTAATATTTTAAAAAAAGAAATCTTTCCCAGTGATGTTCCTGGTAGGGCAATATTCTTAGTTGTCAAGTTGCCAGACTGTTTTTATGATAGAACTCTCATGAAAGCAGCTCCAAGGGGTATGGTTGTTGTGTATGTAAAAGGAAAACCTTGTCATAATTGTATAATCAGAGAAATATAATGGCCATGTATTTATTTTCCAAAATATATGTGACCTGTTTTGGCTCCACTGGGATATCAGATCTAATTCTTTATGTATACAGAAAGGCTGATCATGCCTGAATTTAAATTGTATAAATAAGCCTAATTTCCTGATAAACAAAGGAGAAAAAAACAGCTCACAAGTTTTTAGGGGCTCAGACTGTTTGGGTTGGATGCTTTTCTGGACATTCCTAAACTGACCACAGAGAGCTATGGGATTTGTATATAGAGAGTAATGAGACCTTAAATAACTTTAAGATACAAGTTGTTTGTACTTTCTGATTCTTGAATGTTTAAAATTGGACTGGGACAAGACAGTCTTAAGAGGAAATGTGAACAGGAGATTTGTATGGTGAATACCATGCCCATACAGGTGTTGGCAGGTGTTGAGGATAAGCGTTATGGCCCTGTATTATGCATTGCATAAAAACTTGTCACAATCTGGCCTGCTATAAACAGGCCAGAATTAAAATCTTCAGTATGAAGAAACAGTGAATGAAAAAATTCAGTAATGAGACTTCTTCCACGGGTAAATATTTTTGCTCCACCAATTTCAGACCACAGAATTTTCCATGAATTTATGAGAATTTACTAGGACAATAATGACATAACTTATCAGAACAATGGCAATTAACAGTCTGTTTGATATGCTATACCAAAGGCTCCAGGAAAATCTATCCTGCTGTTGACCCTATGATGTCAGCAGCCACTCCATGTGTTCGGGGGTACTGAGCTCTAACACTTATTTGATCGCAGGCCAGGCCTGCTGATTACTGAATGTCAAGGAAAACAAGAAAAACTGAGCAGATAACACAAAATTGTGCAGAGGAGGGATTGTTGCTGGGAGAGTTCAAAAAGAATATTTTGGATGTGAGTCAAGAAAAAGCTGAGGTTATTTGGAAAAGAGTGTAAGGCTAAAGGATATGCCAGTGAAAAGGTCAAAAAGGAAGTTTAAGGAAAAAACAACTTGTCTTAGATATTTGAGAACCTTGAATTAACATACTAAGGCTTGATATTGTTGCAAAGAACCAGCAGATTTCTAAATCAAATCCTATCAGGCAATTGTGTTTACACATGGCATGGCTAACAAATTCTGAAGTCCTTGCTTAGGTGCAAGTCTTGAATAAAACGTGTGCTGAATGCGATAAGGTAGTTCTTACTGAGCTGCATTTGAAGAGTAAGATAGGTGTAACTTAGATGCCACATGTAGTATTTGTGACATCCTATACTCTAATGTACTGCTTGTTTACATTTATGTAAATAATAACTGCTTACATTAGTTATGCGGTTCCTTTTAAAAAGCTACAGGGCAAGACAACTGGTTGATAGAGTATTTGAAATAAGATTATTCTTTCATTAGTCCTTTTAAAGCTCTTCAAAGTGGTCAGGAACTCCTTTCGACACAAACTACTAAATGCCTGATTTTCATAAACATATGTTTACATACTTTGTTACATTATGCAGAAAACAGATCTGGACTAGTAGTGATCTAACCATGCTGAGCTGGACCTCCTGAGAAGCGAATTTTAAAAGCTTGTTTTAAAGGTCCATACTATCACCACTAAATTATGTTAGTACCCAGAAATAATAGTACTGTAACTTGTTGGGCCTTAAATACCAAGCTACATTCCTAATGGATGATGGCAACAATGAATGTTTTCGGTTAACTGACTGAAGACAAAGCATTCACAAGAATAACTCTGTAAAGTGGTCATACAAATAAGTGCTTTTCAGTTGTGCTCTTTGGAAAATATTTTCAGCACACATCTTAGTTTTGTTATGCAATGGGGCGTCTCAAACGTCTATCGAACGTCTCAAGGCAATCGAAGTAATTCCTTTGAAGAGACTGTCAATCTTGTGATCAACCCTACAAGTGTAGAGATTAATTAAGCATATTAAACAAGTTTTTTTAAAAAAATATTTTAAGTATACCTCTGAAATTATACTCACTTTAAAATGTCAGCTGCTGTAGCTCATTATCCCCTTCAGAGTTGCAAGCCTTAGGGCTTATTCTTTCACCAGTTGAGTATCAGTGTACTGTGCCCTTGTGGAGAAAATTAAATCAGAGATTTTAATCTTTTCCTCATTCAAGTATTTCTTCAGCAACAAGCCCAGATTGACAATGCTGTTACTAAATGTTGCCAGCAGGAAAAGCCTACAGTTTAGCTTGGCCTCATTTGACATTGCAGAGATCATTTGCTATTCTCCAGAAGAAATCAGACAGTTCAGCTGACTCTTCTAGAGTGGCCTCTTTCACAGGAATGATACAGGCACCAACACATTAGTTTGCTTACTATGACCTGGTTACATTTCAGGAAGATTGTATCAGGGGTTGAAGTGAAAAGGATGGGAATAGCAGTTTTTCTGCTGAAATTTATCATTAACAGTAATCTCTCATTTGATGTACTTCTTAGAGTGCTTGTCACTGCTTGTTCAAGACCCAATCACGTAAGCTACAACTCAGATGTTACTTGATACACATAAGTATTGCAGATAAAGGAATTTTGTTGTATTTAGTAGCAGTCCTGTGGTTAGGGAGCTTAAAAATGAAGCAAATGGAGTATACAAGTGGAAATGGAAGACATTTCTATCCCTATCTGTATCTGACACTGAATCATCCATCTCCCATGATCATGCCCCATACACTACACTGGAGCATGGCAGTCTTGTACCTCTGTAAAGGTACTGCTGTAGAAGCCATGTAATTTTTTTATAAGATACTTAAATGTGCACTGAGTTAGAACAACTGGGAGAGAACATTTCTCTGGCTTGGTGACTAGAACTATTAGTTTATGAACAAAACAGTTCCTGTTCCAATGATTCTTTAAAACATATTTGGTACAGTTAACTATTTTGATAGGAGACAAGGGAGATCTAGAACATCTTAAAAATAGCAGTCACAGTGTCCCCTTAGGAAGTTAAATCCTCCAGGGAAGTCTGACATGAGGGAAAGAGGGTAAAAATACACTATTGTGGTCCCTTGTGTTTCAGGGACCACCACAACCTTCTTTATTTTATATCACTTACCCCTAAAATGATTCCAGGTGAGGTGTTCTGGCAAAAATAGGCAATAGACAAATTCAGGATGACCAACACTTTTTTTTTGAAAAATAGCCTATTTCACAGGAACAATCACTGAGCTGGGAATAATTATTAGTGAAGAGAGTGCCACGCATTACTAATTTCGATGTGGTCTCCAAATGTCTCTACAATTAGTCCTGCACTAAATAATCTATCAAATCTCAGAAGAAAAATTTATATATGTATTAATATATGTATTTTTACTATTTTGTCCAGAAAAAACCCAAACTGGAGAATAGTTAGTATGCAAGAGCTCAAATGAAGCGCAGATAAAGAATAATGACCTTACATTACATGTTCCTCTTTTCAAAGATACACACTTCTTCACTGAATAGATTTGTATACAAAAGATACAATCACTAGAGCCACATTTTTGCTCTGTCAAATACTCCTTTAAAATTCTCCTTCTTGCAGATATAGTAGAAAGGTAGTACACCTTCGTCATGGTCCAGAAACATTAGATTGATTATATCTGGAGAAGGCAGTGCAAAAAATATGACTTAAACCAGCCTCATTGCATCAGTTAAGTATGGTTTGATTATATCTTCCAGGTAGAAGGCAACAACAATAGAAATTCTCTGATAAACAGAGCTTTAAATTAATTTAATAAAATAAAATGTCTTGAATGTTGTGAAAATGTTGCAGTGAGCTGTGAACACACTCCACTGCCTTGTTTTCATCATTCAGCTGAAATATACGTGTATTTTAATATTTGTTCTAAAAACATACCAATCTGCCTCAAGCAGATTTGTAAGAGACAGGCTGGCCTATTCAATTCTATAAGGGATTCTGAAGAATTGCAACAATGGGGGGAAATAAACAGGTTTCTTTATTCGCACGGCACTGTTGGAGAAATTGTTTTTAGAAATTGCAACAAAGCAAAGTGAGTCTCTTAGACACAAGCCAATTTACATCATCCTTACAGCGCACAGAAAAGTCAGGAACAAAGCCATTTTTGTTTGAAATGCATGAAATAGCAACCTTCACTTTTCTTTTTTGAAGGAAAAGTATTATGAAGTTACAGAAATAATTATTCAGAAAAGCACATTTAACAAGCTTTCATTAGAATTTGCCTTCTTAGTGTACATATTTGTACCATATATTAATAATACATCCTAAAGCTCACCCTCAACTCTGTCTGGAGTACCTTGAATGTGACAAAGTGCACCTGTTGTTTTTAAGTCCATTTGTAGCTCTTTCAATGTAACGGCACAGCTGGCTCACCTCAGCCACCGCCTCCCACTCTGCTGGTTCCACTGCTCAAAATCCCATCTCTTTCCCATTTCCCAGCAGCACCTTAACCTAGTCCATTTTCACTTATAACCATTATGCCAATTGTTTCTTTCAGCAGAGTGGGTCAAATATTCTCTCTTTTAACACCAGTGACTTCAGTGGGACTGCATGCGTGTAACTGAGACGGGAAGATGGTCTTTTGTCATTAGGATAGTAAGGAACATTATCTTGGAGCACAAATATTTCTGAGGATTTTTCTGTGATGCTTATGTGTATGACTGTCTGCTTTGTGTGTCTGTGATCATGCAGCATCTTCATTTTTTGGACCGGTTTCCTGTAAAAAAGCTTTAATTGATCCTGTATCTAGTTCTTCACCTAACACAGAGGATACTGGAGTGCTGGTATCGTTCAGTTTATGTGGTACCTGTGTCTACCTGGCAGGGTCCACATGCAATAACCAGCAACACATCCAGAGAATTGCAGGAAGAACAAATGTGAAACTATAGAGTGATTCATTCAAACTAAAGAAATCATGGTGTGTTTTAATGACAACTCGTGATTTACCCCAGGACTGTAACTGCCAAAGCAGTATTCACAGATGCTTATAATGGTAGAAATAAGAACACAGTGTCTTAAATCAAATTGGAAAAAAACATCCAGAAGTTAACATGTTTTGTAGGAGCAAATGACACACATCTTCACAGAATTGTCATCATCAGCTGATTATTATAACTGTATACCTTATGATGTCATCTTCTCTGGCAAGTACAAGCACATGAGATCTGATTTCAGAGACAGTCAGAAGAGTGCAGTAAATTATTATTTCCAATGTAGATTTTTTATTTTTCTGCTGTACTGTTCACAGGCTTCTTTCCTGTTCCATCACATACACTGGTGTTAGTTTGTGGCATGATTTCTACTGAAGATTGTAAGGTGATACGTGAGATACTATTTTTTCCTCCCAAATCTTCATATTTACAATATAAAAACTAAATAAGTGGACTGAGGTAATAAGAAGGAAATTCTGAGCAGTGCTTATTTGTGATTTTATCTTGCTACTGTCCTCCTAAGGAAGAGAAAATTGGACTCAAATGCTGCACTGAAGGTAGTCTGGAATGCAGTATGAAGCATCACCCAACTAATGTGTTCCCATACCGCATAGTTACTTTCCCCTATCTTTTCTTCACTTTTTATTAGCAGGGAGGCATAGAGATGGAGAGTATTTGAAGGTACAGCCAATTTCATGTGGCCTAGCTGATCAATATTTAGAGCTCTGTAAACTGCCTTTACTGAAAGCAGAAATACAATGCCTTGTTCACAGTGAATGGATTAAAAATAAAAGGGGAAGGCAGGAGCACTATAAACTAGGAGTCTGGAACAAAGCTGGGCCCTGAAAAGACCAGACGGAGAGGAGTTACAGCATGAGAAAACAGGCACCCACAAGCTTTGTACGTAAACATCCAGTTGCTACTCGTTTGTTGACTGGTACTCCCTCCTGATCTTGTTCCATCGCTATTTTTGTATCTCATGGAGGAAGACTGTTGTATATAAGAACTATAATTTTTATATTAAAAACTGTACTTAACTTGCTACGAATGATTTATATGCACAATGTGGTAGGAGTGGACTTCAGCCATGTTATCTTCAAAGATTTAATTCCTGAAAGGACTGAAAAAGTTATTTAGCTTTCTGATCAGAAAAGGATTGTAATTTGCAATAGAAGTTTAGTTAGCTAAACTTGTAGTAAGAATAAAATATGGCTCTATTACATAAGTACTGATAACAAAAAGGAAGTAAAATTACTAAATTAAAATATAAAATCCAAAGATTTGGACAGGCAAAATTATAATAACACAGTTTTAATTGGCTGTTATTTAAGACGATATATGTTTTTCCATTCATGAACACTATTTTCTTTCCATTTCAGCCTTTGAGGAAGTGCGCTTTTTTTTTAAAAAAAAAATTTTGTTAGTGATTCCTACTGTGAAACTATGAAAGAAAAGGGGCAATTGCACTGTTTCTTATCTAGAGGTGATTTTGATGCAGAGTTTTCATTTGGAGGCTGGAAATTAATATTTCAGTTAAGATTCCTGTGATGACCTCCTCAGTGACTTGGGTATATGAAGTAAAATACATATGTGATACTGAGAATACTCCCATATCTTACACTAATGAATGCCCTGAAAAATCACTGGTCACCTGACAGGACAGGGGTAAATTCACTTCAGAAATGAAGTCTGCTTTTGTCTTCATGACTGCAAAAAGTTAGGGAATGTCTACCCTTAGAAGAATAACAGAGTCATATGAGTAAAGAGGTACAGAAGAATTACATCTTTTCATTTGTTTATTTGGGACAGTGTATCAGATAATGCAGTTGCTATATAATATTTGCAAAGCTGGTGTAAGATTAAAAGAATATCTGTTATTGAAACTACTTTGTGATATGATAGCATATACTGCCTTAGAGGACTAACTTACCTTTGCACATATTCTTCATGAATGAGAGTTTTTGTATCCTTATATAATATGGTAAGAGAGTCTTTTCTGATCGGAAAGCAGGAAAGCAGCTCCAGCATTATTTATGTGTGCCCAGATCAGCAATCATATGTGTAAAGAACAATAAGCATTGTGCCTCATTCTGCTCAGATGTTCATTATGATTTTCTTAATAATTAGTTACAATTATTGGTTTCTTTAATCAAATTTTTGCTGAGGATTTTACAGTACAGTGGGGCAAAATGGCACAAAGCTGGGAAGATACTTGTTCTATAAAAAACTATTTGGTTTGGCAGAAGGAAAGGCTTAGATTGGTCACGTTCCTTAGCTCCTGTCATTGCTTAGATTCATCAAGAGCATTTTCTGATTGACAGTGTAAACTGTTATAGGAAAGTTCATGGGCTAAATATAGATTACCCTACTGATGCAAAACTGTCAGTGAGAGTCAGCGCAGTACAGTGCAGTACAGTACAAGAATTCTCTTGACTAAGAGAATAGTTGAAATGGTAAGAGATTAACACTGTTTTCTCCTAGCATCTTGTTTAGTCTGCTTCAAAATTGGTGATCAGTCATTGCATGATAGTTTTGTGAAGTCTTTGGTGTTGCTTGTTGACTGAAATACAGAGTGGACTTTTTGGCATGGGTAGCAGGTTCCTGAAGCATGAATGGGTTGTCCGTGTGTTAACAGAGGTCAGACTCAGAGGAAGGGATGTGAGTGTTTGCCCTCGTGCTTTGATTTTGTTGTCATTCTCTGTCCATACTCATTCTTTGCCTAATACTACCTTGGCTACAAGATGAACTGTACTTTAAATCCTATTTTGGTGTACTTCAAAAACAGGGCTCATTACTTCCACATCTCCCTGTGTCAAGCCAGGTGGTCCTACACTGGATATTTGGGTGACAGCATCCTGCTTCCCAGCTGTGATAATAAATAAGGGGCATAAGATCTGGCACTTGTAAACTCTTTTACTTTGGAAGCTTCTGACCAACATCTGGATAAAATTATTCAAAAACATATTCCTTTAAAAGAAGTGTTTTAGCTAAACAATGGTGTGTGCTATGAGTGCAGATAAACTAATATTAGTCAACTACACTGATTAACAGTGACAACATGAGAATGAAACTATCTCCCTCCATCACTTTGTTTGTTTGATATGTGTGCATGGGCTAAACTCAGTATAAATTACTATATTATGCCTATAATTTGTGTCTTGTTCTTGTGCAGATTTTCTCTTCAGATTGAGATCCCTTTTTTGGTATTTGATAAAACAGACAATAATAAAACAATGAGTATGAGTCAGATACCTCAAGTGTAGGTATCTAGTGTTATTTTAGGTCTTTGCGGTATCCCATCTGGTTTCCAGCTGCTGCTATAGAAGGGCAGCTCTTCCAGCTCTTCCATTTGTTATGTGTCAGACCTAGACGGGCAAAAGTCCTGGATGCCCTGGGGTATCCAAAATGCCACTGGTTGTCACTCTTCAGGCACATGGATTGTTCCAGTGTCTCTTGCTGGCACTGCTGGTTAGTGAGTAAGAGTCTGTAGAAAAGGATTGTAAGTGAAGATTTTTTTGTTATCTGAGCTTCCTACTATGATTGGAAAGTTTAATCCCAAATACAGTATGCGTGGCTTTGGCAGCATGTCTGGGCAATAACCTAAAGCAGTTCTACATATTTTCATACACACTATAAAGCTGACTTGGCCCAACTGAAATAAACTGAAAAATTTTTAAGGATCAAATCTGAGAAACACTTTAAATTAAAGTTCCATTTATAAATAGTCTTTTAATATCTGTTACATGGTTGCCAGATGGACTCCTGTTCTTTTATAACATGAAATAGTATGTTGTACTTCTGCACTTTCTTATTACATTGAATTCTCAGCAAGTGATTCTGGTGCAGGAGTTATAAATAGGATGTAATCCAAGCAAATATTTTTCAAATATGCCTGTTTTATATTCAAAGTCTGAATTATTTCTGTAATATCAGTTTTGTTTGGGCATAAAAGGGCTTCATCATTATGTCTTGAAATGACAAGAGAGGCCTAGGTCCCATGCACTATTTCTTCCAAGGACTTTTATGAAAAGGTAATTTTAATAATTTTGAATGATCCTTTATCATGTCCTGAATATTTCCATTTTCTTTATTGATAAGCTTAAAGTTGAGGTGTATATCTCTGTGCCTCTGGTAGATGTCTAACCTTCAGATCCACCTGGTGTGATAGAAATAATGTGTGTTACAAGTTCACAGAATGATCCCGAATTTAGAGATTTTTATTGATCAAATCTTGCTTGAATTGGTGAATGCACCTGCCACCTTGCTCATATATTATTGATTTCCTTCTGAAAATCCTGTAGATTTTTTCATCAGTACCAGTGTATGGAAATTGACTGACTTACTGTTGTATTCTTTCTAATGAAATGATTGAGTTGCAGTTTTCTTTGGTTTTCATTAGATTTTGTTTTTTCTCGTAACAGAAAAAACTTTTGGGGGATAATATTAGACTGCTTTTGTCTTTGCCTTTTTGTTGAGCTAGTGCTTAAAGTTATGTCATCAACAAAGTCTAGATCTTCAAAATTTATTGTTGCTGTGGAATGGAATGCATATATCATATGTCTTTATTTTCTAATATTGAAGTTAATGGCAATACCAAACATGATAGCTTAGAGAATACATCATTATTTAATATCAGTCTATATGATTCACCATCCTTTCAAGCCTATGTTTAACTATGAAAGTTTCACCGTAATGATGGCAATAATTTTTGTAAGAATATAATAACAATTCAAGATGTTCTATAGTGGTTCGTGATAGAAGCTCTCCATGTGCTTGGGAAATCTATGAAGTTTGTGCTGAGTGGTAAATGGTATTTGATGCTCTCTTTGATGATTATACTGAGGGTAAAAATCTGGCCAACACATGAAAGGGAGCTTGTTCTTGTTACTTCAGCTCTGAAAAAAAAAGAAAAAGAAAAAAAGTATTTAAAATTAACTTTACTTATGCCCGTAGTTTTTCTTACCTCAATCACGGTTATTTTCTCACACTCATGTAAGACACTTTTTTTGGTATCTTAATTTCAAGTGTTGTTATAACTAAAGGTTTTTCTTGGTCCTGTATCATTCCCCCACGGCCTTCACTTCTGCAAATTTTAACTGTTTGTAGGTCTTCCAATCCTCACTTCGTGATGTGACATGTTTAATGTTTAGTTCTGGGAATGTAATTTCTTTGCTGAAGTGTCATGTGATGCTAGTTGAGTTAGTCCCTGGAAAGTGACACTTTTTGGGTTTTTTCTGTGTTAAAAGTTTTTTTCTGTTTATCCTTGACAACCTTTCCAGATAGCGTAAACTGGCTAGCTGGGACCTTATGTTGATAAAGTGATTTACTATTACTTCTTTCATCAACCACTTCAATTTCTTTGGCAATATTATCTACATACTTCCTCTTGCCTTTTTACCTCAATTTTTTACTGCCCTGTCCTTTCTTTTATACAGATTTTTTTTTTTTTTTTCTCTCTGCTTTTTATCCAGGAAAAAAGCCATCTCCAAAAGTGTTCTTGAAGTGTTGATGCGTGCTTTGGCATTTTTCCTTTCTTTAACATAGCTCCACACAGTGCCTCTTAGCAGGTCTGTAGGTTTATTTGTCTGGGAGCCAGCTGCAATTATATCATGCCTAAGATACTGCCATGCGAAAAAGACAATGACATATCCATGATGCTTTCTTGTGATGGATTCGGGTCATATAATATCTGAAATCTGCTCTTCAGCTTTATTAGAAATTGCTGCTCTAATGCTTTTTATTTCAACTTTTTGATAGTGCTTTTTGGTGGAATGCCTTTTCACTAGTTATGAAACCTACAAGCAAGTGAAGTTTTGACAGGCTTTTCACACTTACATTTTGAGACTGGTTAAGTTTGTCTGTAGCACTCAACTTCATTGTCCATGTCCCCACCCTTTATTCAAAAATAGGTTATAAAATGCACAGATTTTTGCAATTAAAAATAATTTATTAACTTTCTTGATTAAAGTTATTGCACTGACAGGATAGTCATACCCTTTTGTTGTGTTCCCACAAAAGGCTGTGGCAGATAATCTTTTATAGAATACTGGCAGTACATTTGTGGTCATGGTTGTTGCTATTGTTAAGATAGCAACATTAAGATGGCTACAGTTTGAGAGTTTGATCTATAAGCCAAGGGACAAAAAAAAAAGGCCTTTTATTGTTTTAGACAAATTGTTTAGTACAAAATACAAAAAGGCATGGAGAAAGAGGAGGCAATCTGGTGCTTGCCCTTGCTGTAGCAAATGTTCTGTTGGGTAAGGGTGCCTAGGGGCTTGCAAGGAGAAGACCCAGGATTCTCTTCTGAATCGAAACCCAGGAAGTGGCTACAGCCTACCTGTTTGAGTTAATGTGTTTTCCTTTGGAGTTTGTTTTAGAAATAGAATGAGACTTCAAGGATGCGGAGAGACTTTTACCTGGAACATTGTTTTTCCCTCTTTTCTTAGCAGGCTGTATTACTTGGCTAACAGCTACACTCTGGCTTGCAAAGAATATTACAAACCACTTTTGTACTGAGTTGTATGCTTGTCAGTCATTCTATAATACACATTCTTAAGTAAAACGTTACTAGGCAGAATCATTAGATGTATGACACTTTCAGTGTACAATACTGAGGATTAAAAATGAGCAACCTATATATCCTCATCATAAAAATAAGTATCCTACCCTGACAGATCGTCTGAAATGTGGAAGTGAACATTTTAAAGGGTTCATTAAGATGTGATATGCACTGCCAGATTTGCTTTTATGCTAAGAAATAACATATCTTTCATTATTCATATAGCCGTACCTTTATGGTTTCTTTCTGAATATAAAATTAAGAAATATAATATTAATGGAATATTAAAGTTTTGGCAGCTGTATTTGAGGGCTCATGAAGAAGGGATGAGATACATGGAAGAATAACGTTCCTGTCTCCACAATCAAATTATTAAAATTATGGTCAAGTCATCCCATGTTAAACTCTCAGAAAAATAATAGAACAAGTAGTCAACTAATCTATTTGCAGTTACCTAACAAGTAAGTAGCTGAAAAGAACAAACATGGAATTTTCAAGGTAAATCATACTAAAGCAACCTAATTTTCATGTCTGGCAGGATTTCTTTTAGAAGCAGCACATGTCACATGCACTTTAATAAAACTTTTGACCCTGTATCGGATGACAATCAGCTAAGCAAAAGAGTACAAATTGGTGTAAATTACTACCATGTGAACGCAGAATTTGATGGAAAGTCATACGCCATGTATCAAAGGTTCCCAACAAAATGGAAAAATATGCCAAGTGGAGTTTCAGGAGTCTCTCCTGTGTTCATTATTGTTCATAGTTTTATTAATAACTTGAATGATGGAACAGAATATTTCATTAAAGTTCTTGTGGAGAAAGTAATGTTAGATTTAAGAATTTCCTATTAGAATTAGCTGATAATATTAGGATTTTAAAGTATCTTGACCAATCACAAGCAAAGTTTCGAAGTATTTTAAAATGCATTTCACTCACAATGTGTAAAACCCACTGTATTTAGGTAGCAGTAATTGGAGGCCATATTTTTATGAGATTAAATATTTAGTGGCAATCTGTGCCTAAAATAGATAAACATGGGGTAGGTCTCAGAGAGAGCCTGTCTGAAATTTTTAAGACCAGGTTAGAAAAACATTAATGAGTGATGGTTTATGTGTATCTGACCATGCCTACTGGCAATGGGGTGGATCAAGTAGCCTCCCAAGGTCCCAGTCTGCTATGGATTCTATTCTCAAATGAACCTGGTGTGCTTGGCAGGGGTCAAAGCCATAAGGGTCTGAATCTGATCTAATGTCATTTAGCTGTCCTGAATGGATGTCTGGTTTACATGAGTATAACTGAACTACAATTTAATCCCTATGTGTTGGACTTTCAGAAAATCTCAGTGTCCATCTAATTTGCTCTGAACACAAGTAGTAAAAATGCCCTTTTTTTGTTATTGTGTCTTGAGAGAAACACTTTTGAAATCACTCTAACAGATTAATTTCAATTTACTCTATGGATCCACCTCACTGAATGTATCAATACTCCAGGGTATCCACATCCATGACTCGATGTTGGTACCAGCAGCCAAGACCTGCATAGTCTTCAGGATGCTGGTTGCTACTATTTTTGTGTTGACAGATGAATTAATTTCCCTCTGTTCTTTTCTTTCTTTAATGGGATACCAGCTAATTCTTTTTTTGCCTGTTACTTTCTTCTTCTAGTCTTTGCTTTTCCTCATTGTTTCCTCTTCTTTTATTTTCTTGTGTTATTTTTCTTCCTTTAACTGAGCTGCTTCCACTTTATTCTCACTTCAAAGCTGCATGCTTCCTGACATGGGCTGATGGCAGTACTCTTGAAATGTTGCTGGTCTTAGTATGAACGGAAAATAATTATACAGTTTAGTTTCTCAGGTTGCATTAGAGCCAACACTCTTGTAAAAATGTTCTATTTCTATATTAGCAGCTTACAAAAACACAGCAAAGCAGAGGAGGAAAAGCTGGGACAGGACTCCAGCGCATCCAGAATTTAAAGGTTGCTCTGTGATCCATTTTTCCTGTTAGGAAGCTCTCCCCTAAGATATAAAAAGACCACTGAACCACAAAAGTTAATTTTATTGTAGCATAAGCTAGAACAACGAGCTTCTACCCTATCTGCAAAGTAAGACAGAAGAAAAATACTTGTATGTGAGTCTCCTTCACTACATGTTGTATCCTTGCATGAAGTGACTTCAGGTTTGCTGTTATTTCTAGTAGAGTGCCATGGCGTGATGTGCTGCCAAGACCTCTGCAGAATATCCTGTGTGTCCTTGGAAAAAGTGTGTGGGAGGATTTCATCACCTCGGAGGCTTGTAACAGCAAAGTTGCTGTTGCTCTTGCAGCAGGTTTTTCACTTACTGTGTGTGTTGCTTCCTCTCTCTGGCTGCCTCAGACAGCATTCCAGAACCTTTTCTGTGCCGAGCAAATTTATCTGCTCGGGGCGGGGACGACAATTCTGTCTCTCCTTGATCCAGAGGGCAGCAGCCAGTACAATGGGACCAGGGAGCTTTTCTCCCTGCTGCTCAGCCTTGGCCTTTCAGAGTAACACAGCATACTGTAACTGTGAACAAAACAGATCCAGCCACTCCAGTAATTTTCAAGGATCTATGTTCCAATTTATAATCCCTACTGAACATTTGCCTTGAGGATTTATGTGGACCTGGAGAATCATATCCACCATTCACCTGTCCCAGATTCCTCTGAACCTGTCATAGCTCTAAAGTCACATAGCCAACAGACTGGTGACCCTGTCATAGGAATTATCTTCTCCACACCATATAATTAAAAATTAAATGAATCTCTGGCATCTTTCCTAAATTGGTTGACTTTACTTGAGCCCACCTTCTGTAACGTATGCTGAGGCACTTCAGAAAAATTGCTGGACTTTTTTCTTTAAGTGGGGAAGAGTCTTTCTATATCACCGATAGTGTTTCAGCCTTGCAGTCCTGAAGCTGGACATGTGATTCACATTGCTGTGTGTCTTGAAATAGCCATAATGGATGCATATGAATTCAAGTGAAAAACTGCATATTTTTGACAACTGCAGCTTTTCCTATTAAGAATTTATAAGATAAACCCCTTCTATATTTGGAATTTAACCTTTCCTTTTTCATCCTTAAAGAGGTCAGACTTTAGAACATGTGTGCAGTGAAATTTCTAATAGTTACAGGAGTACTTACAGATGTTTGCATTAAAATATAAACCATAATAATTCAGTTCATACTAACAGCTAGATTATGTCAAAAGTCATATCCTGCAAGAGGGAAGGGGGAGAATTGCACAGAAGTGCTTAAGAATCCTCAATTCCCTCCCTTACACTAGACAAGTAGTAACTTGACTGGCAGCAGCTGCAGATTAATACCACCTTTTCGCAGGTTCCTTAGCACTCAGTACTATATTAAGCGGTACATGAAACATTCTCACATTCACCTTCTGCTGTGTCCCACTTGCTTCAGTGGAGAATATATGGACATATGCTGGTATTTTTGTGTACTGACAGCCTATGAAAGTTGTTACTAACTTGTGTCTTGCTGAAACATTCAGTTCAATGGGACTTTGCCTGTCTGTTCTAAAACCGAAGAGTAAGTTTGATAGGAAGCAGAAAAAATACAAGCAAAAATGGATCAGGAATATTTTAAATACCAAAAGTCCAGTTGAATTATTTGCAGTAACTGAAAGAATTTTTGTTATTTTAAAAACTGAAGTAGGCTAGAGAGACTAGAGTAGTAGGCTAGAAGTAGGCTATTTTGAAAAGGTGAGAGAATTTTTAAAGGAAAGCTCTATTGACCTATTGTGTGACTTACAAATTGATCTAATGTGTGACATATGAAGTAATTCCTATTAAAACACTATCACATCTATTCACTTTAGACATGAGTCATCCTATTTGAAGCATATGGGAAAATTTAGTAGTAAGACCAGCAAATTCTAGTCCATAATGGGAGGAACAGTCATAATATCTTGAGTTCAAAAGCGCAACCTGTTCTGCTGTTTCTTTTACAATTTAAATGGAAAGGAACACAGGCAAGTTCACATACACCAGGGCTCATTGCCCTCATGTCTGAGGAAACCAGGGGTTTGTGACTGTACCACATGATTTGGAATTGCAGGCTATACCAGTTAGCACTAACAGTAGGCTAAAGCTCCCATTGTCCTTTTCCAATGAACTGGTGTTCAAATAAATCTGAGAACTGCATGTTATGTCCTCCTCTGAGAAAGCACTACATTTTTTTTTCTTGCAATAATATTTTTACCCTTTTCTGTGAGAGAAGTTAAAAAAAAAAAAGATTCTGACTCAAGCTTCAGAGGAACCTGAAAGTAAATGTGAGTTTATGTCCCATGATACTTTTAAAGCAAAAGTTCTGCTTTCCATTTTAGATAGTTGATTGCTAGTTATGTTGTAGAGTCTAGCTGTGAACTTTGGCTTTGCCTTGGCCTAGAGTCATGGCATCTAGCTTGTTTCAGCACAGAATATGTAAAGCATTCAGCTATATAAATCTCTAGTCTCCAAGGAACCATCCTTCCATATCTGACATTAATGAGGTACACCTGCACAGTGTTTGACTATTACTCAGATCTCTATCGTTACATTTATCAGAGCTATCTGAATTTAGCAATACACCGTAACTAAGACAATAAAAAAGGAACAGTTTGCTCATTAGGAATGCAAGTTTCAGTGTTTTGGCTTTCATTCTTTGTAACATCTGTTGTACAGCACTAGGTCTGATCAATGTCTAAATATCTACCTACACATTTATGAAAACAATAATGCAAATTACGTTTCCTCTCCAGTGTTGTCACTGGGGAGAGGTGAAGGCACATAATTTCACATGTAGTTTGAAAGCTGGTAAAAAGAGATGCTCTGTCAACTTTCTGCATTTTGTTTAAATTAAAGGCAATTTACTATCTTTGTTTATTTAACTGAGTAAAACACTAAGTTGTTTGACTGAATATGTGTCCATGTGGGAAAGAAATTCAGAGGGGTCAAAGAGAAATTTAGAAAACACAGAATGAAGACAGAAGTGCAAGGCTTACGGAGACAGCTGGTATCTATAACTTCACCTGCTTTCTGTTAGGGTGAATCTCTATCCTAATGCCTAGCTATAGACTTCCATTTGGGCAGAAATACTTTTGTATGGAGCAGAGCAATTCTAGTCTAGACCTTCCAGAACTGAAGACCAGCCAAATATTTCCATATCTGGGAGACTGAAAAATTAGATCAAAGATCCTCAATAGTGAAGGCAAAACTGGGTTAGGGACCCTCAATAGCACAGGCAAAACTGGGTTAGGGTTCCTCAGTAGTGCAAGTGAAGTTCAGTTTTCTGGAGATGTGTTTTTTTCTGGCCAGAGTGGTGTAAAGCTGTTGGATGAAAAGCAGGTGGGTGGGGTCGCTGGAGCAGATAAGGAGGATGCAAATGAGAAGAGTGCCAAAGAGCACAGGGAAGTTGAGAAGGACAGAGAAAGAGAGAGTACCGCTAAAGAATTTGAACGGACTAAGAAATCAGTGCTGTTTTAAGGGGTTGTGAAAGGCTGTGTAATTGGGTTTTTTCCTCTCCTGAAGGAATGCAGTCTTCCCTGCCCCTTTTATCCATGCTCCTTTTTGGGGGGTTCTGCAGTCTATTTTCTTCCCAAACCCCAGAGTTTTCTCCACTATACCTCATGACTCCTACTCTGCAGTCTCTTGTATCTGTAAGGATAAGGGAAGGCCAGAAAGCCACAGTTGCTTCTCCTATCCCTGGGACTGAGGAAGGGGAGCAGAAAGGCAGATCAGCTGCTGCTACTACTAGGAGAGGCAGCCCTTCACTCTAGTACTTGTCCCATAGGAAATGTCTCCCTCCTGTGATGGTGTCAATAGCATCAAGTCTGCCTTTCTAGATGGTGTCAATAGCATCTGCTGCCTTTTAACTTCAGTTAATTATTTAAACTCCAAACATATGTTATTATCTGACAGCTCCATTCCCTTTGTTTTCCTCTCCAAACGAACGATGTTGCAGTCAATATGACTTATTCTTTGCTGTTCTTTACACTGATATCACTGGAACGCATTTTGCATGAGGATCTGAAGCTTCGCTGGAATTAATCAAACAGGTGTCCATCAAAGACCAAGATTTATGTTTAAAGGGTAGTATCACTTGTATGCTAATTTAGAGGTCTTTGTAGAGTAGTCTGCATATATTTTTGACTGTACACTAAAAAGAGATCATGTTTTCCTGTTTTATTTCTACAGCTTCATCTTAACAAAATGACCCTGCCTGCTTATATGTTCATTTACTGAAATTAGTAGGACTTGAAAGGTGCTAATTTCTGTTACATATTCAGATGTTTAGATGTTTACATTTGAACCATCTGCATATATTTTGAAGAATTACGATATGAAAAATATTGAGACTTCTGTAGCCTATACTCAGACTCCTTCAAAATAAACCTCTCAGTGTAGATGCAGTGCATATCCTAAATATAATAATGGGAAGGATTAAAGCATTTTTAGTTTTATTGTTGCTGAAACAAACTTTAATAGATTCGTCCTCATTTTGCATATAACATTTTAAAGTATCTGCTGATTCTATTATTAGCTGTGATTTTTGTGGTTGATTTTCATCAATATATATATATATTAATTTAAAAAAAAAATCACAGAAAACCTAAAATTGATACTTGAGAATCAAGGATTACTTTATTTAACATAATACTCCTTTAAGTATGTCTACAGTTACATTTCTTTAGACAAATAGATAACATGTTCACACAGAAATGTAAATGTCAATGTACACTGCTGCTTTTTGCTTTTCAATGTGTTCTACTTAGAGAATGAAGTAAAGAAATGCCAGGCTATGTGAACCATCAGGGAATTGCTATAGCACTGGATTGCTTTTGAAGAATAATTTCAGCTGAAACTGGAAAGCAACATATTTTCCTTTTATTTCTGTATACTTATGCTTGCCTTCTCGCCATTTTTCAGCATGATTTAAATGGTTGTTGTCACTTAAAACAATTTATTTTATGAGTCTTTTCTTGTGTTTGAACTAGTTTGAAATTAGGGGTAGGCACTCCACCTTTTTTCCTTGAAGATTCCTATCTACTAGACAATTCCCTTCATCAATGTTTCTGACTCTTTTCTGCACTTTGGATCACTTGACTTGCACAAAATGAACAGGGAACACAGAACCAACTCAACACAGTAATGATATCCTCTTGGCATTTTAGAAATAATATTTTTGCCTCTTAAACTAGCTATGTGGAAGACAGTCATCTTCAGGAGGTAATGAAGTAGCAGAGGGCATAAGCAAATAAGCGTAGGGAAGTGTAACCAGGGAATTTAAGTATGTTTGCACTCACTTTACACCCAAGTGCTAAGTATTGGCCTGTAGCCATGTGTAATGGACTGAATGTCATGTATTTATATGTTCCTTTCTCAGACTGCCTTTAATTTTATAGTCTCATTCTTCCTTCCTTGTCTGTATTGACAAACCACTATGGCATCTGTGGGAGTGGACAGAAGCCCACAGAGGGACAATATATGGCTCCAGGCTCGCTGCCAAGGTGGATCACAATTACAGTTATTTCCAGTTGAAGGTTCGGGTTTCCCACCTCCACAGGTAATAACCAGAAGAGTGAGTTCCGTGCCATGTGGCACATCCAAGATACACACAGACACTTGTACTGACAGCAGCACCATTAATAGATATTCACACTACACCAAAGTAACAGGGTAACTTCTGCATATTAAATCTCAGTCTGCAAGTTAGGTATAACTTCTTTTGATGTATCGAGTGCTTTGAAACTAGGTAGTTTTGTTTACTCCTGTAGAATTTTGATATTGCAGTATTTCATATTAGGTTGAAGAAAAAAAAAAAGTACTTCTGAAAAGGTTCTTGTTCCATTTGTGTTAAACAAAATTGTTTGTCAACAGAGACAGTCACAATTATTTTTTTGGCAAACTAGAAGCCAGTGAAATGGCTGCCATAAAACAAATATCCCAAAGAGCTCATGAATACAGCAATAAAACTGTTTCTAATCAGGCAGCAGAGCACATGGCACAAGCCAAAACACTGCTCCAGCAACTATTTGCAACCTCTGCAACACTCAGGAGACTGCTGCTATGTTACGGCCTCTCTTTCCTGGTAACGTGATCCACAGAATGCAAATCAGAAAATTAAATGTTAGGCTAAAGTATGTTACAGCACTGTTATAAAAACTCTGATTGCTTTGGTCAAGGGTCTGTGAGAGGAATTTGTTCAATGCTTGTGACCAGCCAGGTCTTGATGAGGGATTATTTTCAGCAATCAGCTTGAAAGGCAGAGAAAGTGGGTTTGGATATTGAAGGATGCTGATGAACATAATTGATAAAATGAAGCTAACAAACCGAGTGACAGAAGAGGTATCTACTGTATTAAATGATTAGATCTCTCTGTCAGCAAAATTTTGAGGATTGTTCAGCAAAATAATGCCTAACTGGTAGTTACCAATCATGGAGATTTGAGTTGATTTGATTTAATTCAATTTGTCCCTTGGAACTAGAGGAGAGCTCCTTTAATAGCCTCTCAATAGCCTGGCAAACCAGGTAGTGTCCCTCTCTTATTCAGAATATATTCTAATGTCATGGGTATGTAGTTTTCTAATGCCACCGCATCAGATACAGATATCTTGCATAATTCTATAGGAAAATTCAATAGTACATGGGTAGTTTAAGGATCTGTTCAGCTGTAATTTATCCAGTCGGTCATTTTGCATTAGATAGCCTGCGGAAAATGGGTATAATAGTAATTGGTATATTATTCAAATTTTTATCACAGATTAACAATGCCATTACTTGAATTAATATTAATTTGTACTGCAGCTCTTTCCATCTGTTGAACTTAAGGAGAATTCCCTGTGTCAGTCTGTATAGCACTGAAGATAGTGTTTTGAATTTTTGAATTGAATATTGGCATCGTGACTTTAATCTCCTCCCAAGCTTTCAAATATCTGACCTTCACAAATTTGTTTCCCTTTTTTCCTCATATCATGCAACAGATTTTATTATGCATTCATTGTACTCCTAAAATTTAATAAATGTTGTATCACCAGCACTGGAACAGGGCTTCTAAGCAGGAGAAAATAATTTCAAAGATGTCTTTAAAATTTTTTAAATGTTTATCTTCAGGAATATATACTGTATAACAGAGGCAGATAAAATAGCAAACTAAATACATTGGGATAATTAACAATGTAAAAATAAATTACATGTTCAGAATCATGTGTCAGTAAAAGGTTTTGCCAATTCATTTCCTCACTTTTTAGCTTTGTCGTCTCAGCTCGTTTATTAAATTTTGTTTTTTCTGGCATCAGTTAGTTAAGAACATAGACCTCAACAATAGCAGATTCAGGAAAACCTCTTAAATGCCACTGACTGCAAAAATGCTTATCCTACATTTGGATTTTTTTCAGGGTGGGTTTTTTCACTCACAGGACACTAAAAGAAACCGTCATAAATGCCATTTGCGACAATGATTGAATGTTTGTGGTGGTGGGGATGGAGTGTTAAAATATCCCCATTCTTTAAGTTGCATATAAGATCATCAAAGGGTTTGACTTTTGCTTTATTACTTGGGAAGGAGATTTGGTAATATATTTCTATTGTTCAATTTATATTGTAATCATTCCATTCATGTGCTTTTGACAGAAATGATATGATAAATTGTATCCTGCCTGTATCCTTA
Organism: Athene cunicularia; assembly: GCF_003259725.1. Lineage (NCBI taxonomy): Eukaryota > Metazoa > Chordata > Aves > Strigiformes > Strigidae > Athene > Athene cunicularia. Next base: position 1,647,799 of record NW_020799099.1, read on the forward strand.
TACTCCCTTTTACTATGAGTGTTTTTTGAATTCCCAAAATGCTTTTAAAAATAGATTATGTAAAGATATTACCTCAGTGACCTTAGTACCAACCAAATTCTTATTTTCACTGTGATCTACCCAATACTGTCATGACTATACTGTCACATGGCTTCCCATAGCGATACCATGCAATAAGTGTTTCAGTTTTTTGTTTTTGACAGAGAAGGTAAGTGTTCTAATTTGTATAATAAAAAATTATCATAACAAGGTACTGCACCCTTCTGCAGGAAGGGTGTGGCCATTCTTTGAAACCTGTTCCAATTAAGAGACTTTTTACTCGTTATTTTATATGAAAGCTGCCGAAACCACATAAAAATTAAAATTTTGATAAACAAATACAGAATATTCTTTATTTTTAGGTGCTTTGTTATGCCCAATCTAAGAGCATATTTAACATACTTTTAAATGTAATATACGGTTATAACAGTCTTAAAAGACATAGGGCAAATACACCTGAAAACAAAAGGCATAAGAAATATCACCTGAATCTTAAATTGGCTCTCTCTTACAAACACATTTATATGTAATGAGATTCCCCTGATTCTACTAACCAGTTTCAGTGAATTTGAAGTCAGATAATGCAAGCTCTTCAAGTGATTATCATTACTGAGAGTAAAGTACTTACATTATTTTACACCCTCAGATGAACATAAAATGAAAATTGGAAAGCAAACAGAACACAGATGAAGGTACTTTGTGTGAATTAGAATTATTGTGTACTAGCGCGTATGTTACAAATAACATCCCATTAGATAACTGCATGCCCTCCGTTGTAAATAATCAACCTCAGTAACCCATGACTGTTTTCAGGGATGACTACATAAAGAATAATGTCATTCTCAACAGATAAGTTTCATTTGTTTTACTCTCAGACAAATCTGGGTACTGTAGTGCTTGGTAGAGCACTTTTGACAAAAATGTTAGCTTTGCTTTTATTCCTGTTTGGGTTGTCTGGTTGGCCCAACAGAGAAAAGTGGATGGGTGCACTACTACCTGCTGTTGTACCAACAGAACGGCTTGTTGTATTTCAGATGGGAAGAATCAATCACTTCGATGTGGTGGCTTATGAATTAGGTACATATTGGGTTGTATGAACAGTTGGTTCCATGTTGGGTTGTATACGTAGTTTCTCAGTGAACATTTACTGATATTGCAGAAAAAAAAAACCCAAAGCAGAACAGTTAAAAGCAAGGTTGTCTCCATATTGTTGCAATACTTTTCGTGATCAGGAACATCAAAATCTTATTTCCATTTACCTTTTTAAAGCTAGAAGCTGAATGATGAAACGAGTGTGATAGCTTAGCTAAAAGAAATACCAATGCCAGAGGTACCACTGTGATTTTTTTTTTTCCAGAGACTTTTTTGCTCTGTCCCTGAAATGGGGCGCGCATGATAGAATGGGAAGTGGCAAAATTATGAATAACACAGAGCTCTTTGAACAGAAGCATGATGGCTTGCTGGAGGGAGGGTTGCATGCTCTAGTACAGACTTTTACCTAGCATGCTGTCAAAGCATATTTTTACTCACTTATATTTTCCAGTCATAAAGTATGTGGGTCTATCTTATTACTACATCTGTGCTATCATTTGCGACTGAAACTTTACTGCAACAGAATCTGTGCTGTTTTTTCTGTGCGGGTGTTCTTATCACTGACTCAGTCAATTCACCTGATCCTATTCAGAAAACAGATGAAAAATTCTTTACGGTAGGAAAGTGATGATGTCCCGAACAGAGGGATTTATGAAAAGTTCACGTAACCAGGTTTTCAGAGTGAACAAGCAAATTTTTTGTGTGTGGCCTGAGCCTTCAGTTCTCACTCATGTACACATTTGCTTTGAAGTAAAAGGGGATCATTTGTAAGAGTAATACCTCAATGAATAAAAGTCCTGTGACTTTACTGTAGAAAAGATAGTAACGGGAGATTGTAATATTGGATTAGAGATTTTATTTAGTCATCAGTGAGGCTGAAATTTACTAAAGTAGGTAAATTTGATTCATGAGTTGGGTTCCTGGAACACAGCCTGTATGTGTTTGGTCTTTATATTTCTTTTCCTAAATTCTCAGTCTGTGTCTGTTGACATCAACCGAGTATCAGTGAGACTATGCTGAATTACTTAAACTGAGGATGTGACCCTTTTTTTTCCCTCTCCTTCAAGCTGCTAGCTAATTTAAGTTCCTATACTTGGTGAAATGCTCCTTTCTCCTTGTAGTCCCTTCTTTTGCTCCCTGCCCAGCAGAATGCCATTTACTGTGAACGGGAATGTCTACAGACCTACCAGTTGGTTTGCACCAAGGGAGAAACTTCATTATTTCATTCATCTAGGCCCTATAAATGGTGCAATCGTATTTTGACCTATGCAATACTGTAAGGAGTAATTATTTATAGTTTTCCCTCAAGTGGTGCCCAAAGCGTTGATATTTTACTCAGTTTATCAACAGAAGTAAAGCCCAAACCTCAGCAAGTAAACGATTTCCACTTATTTGTATGTGAAGTATCATTCAGGCTTTATATACTCCAGTATGGAAGTCTTAATCTGATACTTCAGTAGAGAGAGTTTGTTTTTAAGTAAACAGAAAATAATGGCATGATGATTCTGAAGTTCCTTGGGAATCTTACTTTCTGTAACTTTTGGGGAATGATTATTTTTATTGTTAATGGAAGTTGCACTAACTCTGAAGTAGAATTCAGCCCTAAAATTTAATAATTTGTCCAAACTTTACAAATTGTAGTCCTGTAGTTGAAAAAAACCAAACGCTTCTTCCAGTGTGATCCCTATGTCTAAACTTCTGAAACATGTCTGTCTTGTTTACCTTTTCCATAATTAAACTTTATGCTACTTTAGCCATTTTTAGAAGTTACTTTTACTGGCTATAGAAATTTTTACACCAGAAAATCAATTAAAAAAGGAAAGAATATTTTAGCACAGATTAAAAATTTATGTAGATTAAAAAAAGGTCTATATTTTCAAGTAGTTATCATGATGATACTGAAATACTGTATTTCTATTTGGCACACTCCCCTATTTTATCTAATCTTCCTGCCTTGGTGTAATAATCCTTTGTTGCCTGTGTAGTGTTTCTTGCTTTCACATCAACTAGGATCTGAAATATATTTTCTTTTACTGTTTAGTAAATATTTAGGTTGTTTTAGGTCACAGATGATGAATTTAGCCTTGATGGCTCCACCTGTTGGTGAAAATACAAACTTTAAAATGAACCTAGAAATCGACATAACAGTAACTGGAGGGGGGCAGAAAATAAATAACAACTTTTTATTTATTTTTGTATTATTTTCAGTTTACAAATTTATTTTAAATTAGGGTCATGGTGTCTTAGTATATATTCCTTCTTATGTTAGCGTGATAACATGTATTCCATGGTAATTCTCCCCTCGTTGTGACTTATTAATCACAACAAGTAAAAAAATAAATTGCAGAATAAATACAAATTTATATTTGAAATTTTTCAAAGCCTAAAGAAACTATGCTAACCATATCATGACCAACTGTCTTGTACTCACTAGGGCCATCATCCTTCTCTTGAGTTCAGCGGTAATAGGCTCAAGCTGAGAGAGTGAACTGATGTCAACATCAAAGAAAGTTAACTTTGTCCTTATCCAACAAGTTCCTATCTTACACTTAGGTCTCAATGCATAAGGCACCCTCAGACCTTGCATTTGAGTTCCAATTTGTAAATGATTCAGATAAACTTTCTAGCTCTGGACATCAACCTGTGAGGGGGATATTAGGGACTGTAGTCTCGGGAAAGCCTGAGCAATTCTACCTGCAGTATGACCGGTGAACCAGACACAAAGTCTGAACACCACACCTGGTTCTTACTCTATTTCATTTTAGAATTAAATTAATCATATTAAAGCACATATAGTTTAAGATAATGTGTTGTCCTTTGTACTGGAATGGAGCTGGGGGGAAACATTCATGCATGCAGGCAGAAAACTTGCTGAGGTGTTGTTTTTCTGTTGTAAGTAAAGGAACTAAACTTTGCCTTCTAAGAGAGCTCAGACTAATTTGGACACAATAGCAGAAGGTCAGAAAACTTGTTGAGCTAAGGCTGTTTGCTTGAGTCAGATCAAAGGAGCAATGCCAATAAGCTGAGAAAGCACTTGGCTGAGGTGAAGGCAGATGCATCTCCTCCTGGTGTGTAAACAGGTTGCTGAAGTTCTGAAATACGAGTCAATGTCTTGTAATAATTGATATGATTTTTATTGTAAAGCTGTAAGCCTGCAAAATTCTTCCCAAACTGATAGAAACTGGGATTAAAATTAAAGACTGAAAGGAAAACCACACTTGTCCAGTTTCTTATTCTTGCCTTTTAAAAGCAGAAAGGCGTAGCAAAATATCATTATGCAGTATCTATGATGTGAAACTACTTGAAGAATGTGATTTCTGTGGCTTTGAACAGCTAGTTTGACTGTAAAGATCTTGAGAAGACTAAATGTTTCTCCTACCTCTTTGTCTGAATTTCTCAGCTGAGAGTTCTTCTGAGGCTGAATTTCTGAGATGTATATCAAGTCTGCTGTTCCTACACCACCTGGTTGTGGTCTCCTGACTCAGCAGTAAAAAGCACAGAAGTCATAAAACTACCACTATCTTACGGTCCTTGCCTAGCAGAATGGCTTTTGAAATTAGAGCCGACTTGAGGCCGTTTTACTTACATAGGAGGAGTAATTCCCCCTCTCCCCACAATGTACACATCTGTGCACTCTTGTGCTCCTTCAGTGCATTCAAAAGAGTTAGGATTCTCTAAAGGTCTTGTTCCATATTTCTAGAAGTCTGGAAAACTAATGGGGTGAATTTCCTGTGCTACACAGCCACAACAGGATGTTCAGCTCTATAAATTTAAACTCAGTGTCTGTACTGCCCAGAAATGCATCTAGTTTCAAGATCCAGCAAACCAATCAAAAATGCCCTGGAAGATCCTAAAGACAAGGTCATTTTAAAGCAACTTTTGTAAATGTTGCTTGACTAGAGCGTTTTCCCAATAGTTCAGTAACTGTGAACGAAAAATTAGAAGGAAACTTGCTATACTTGGAATGTAAAAACAAGGGTTTGTATTTTGTACCTGAGCTCTTGCCTACAGTAGATAAAGACTGATGAAGTTATTTTGCAAAATAACTTCAACTTCATGATTAGGTGCAGAACTGCTGCAACAAAATGAGCCTTTACTATGTTTTCTAGCATTGCTATGGGCTAACGAATTTCCATCTGCCTAACACCCAAACTCAGGAGTCTGGCTGCAGTCTTCACATCTTGGGCCTCCCAGGAATGACACAGCATGGGGCTGCCTCCAGGCAGCAGTCAGACCTTTTCATTGCTTTTTCAAGTCACTTACCCTGAGCTCAGCTCAGATACATTACCAGGTTTATAGCACACTTTTACACATTTTTCCAGCTGGTTTTACTGAGGCATAGGTAGGTGAAATAATTTGATGCAACGTCATATGGAAAAGTTTACTGATGATTCAGGAGGGTTTAGAAATACTCCATGTAATAAGATAGTCCCATCAAATGTTGGGGTTTTTTTTTAGTAAATACTGATTTAAGGAAAAAAGATTGGAGTGCTGCTCTAGAATTTGATCTCAGTGACTTGTTCTGCTAATCCTTAACATTCACAGCTCTGAAGTGCACACTACTGATCTTGCTCTAAGTTGTTGAACATATCTTGATAATACTGCAGGAAAGTTTATTACAGTTTGTAGTCTTCAAATTGTCTATGTAATAGAGCAAGAGAGGAGGCAAAAGAGAACACAGGTATACTGCTCTTATTAGCATTTCATTGTGATGCTGAGGAAGACTTCAGTGACTGTAGAGGAGAAAGAAACCTAGCAATGCCCGTACAAGACTAACATGTTTTTATAATCCAAAGAGATAAAAAAAGACTTGCAGGGGCTGAGATTTAACTGATGAGCTAAAAACAACTGAAAGCAATGAAGCTCTTTAACTGATGTTGTTTGGGTTTGATTTAGATGTATGTTTTAGATTTATTGGTAGATTAAGCAGTGCCTTCTAGAGCAGATATGTTTCTAAGATCTTCTGTGTCCTAGAGAGTATCTTACTCAGTTGCTTTCATGTATTTGATCTAGCCTGAAATTTTAAGAATGCTCACTTTTGGGAACAAAGGAGGTATGTAGTCAGAAAACAAGCAGCTAATTGCAAAATTACATCCTTATTTACTTGGGGAATTATCTTCTTTTATTGCCTTCTAAAGCAGATTAAAACCCCCCATTTGTCCAAGTAGTTCTCCTAACTGAATTAATCTCATTGATGTTCTCTATTTTTTACTGATAAGAAAATTAACCTGGAGGCTACTTCAGAAGAATATATTTTTCATGTTATAATAATTAAAATCTTCCATTCTGTCTGCTCACAAACAGCAATGATTTCAGTTGAACTGTTGAAAAATAAGATCTTTTGAGTAAGAATTAACAATTACAGAGAATAAGAAATTACTCCTTTTCTGCTATGAGATTTTTGCCTGATTTAAGACTTTTCCAAGGGTGGACACATTTCCTTTTATTCTCCTACATTTCTCTGTATATGTGAGGTACATTTTTCAGTGTGAACATTCTAGGTGGCCTCAACGACATTCATGTCACAGATAAATGTGTTTTACACCACTTTGTGTAAGAATAGCCCACTGTGATAACCTCGTACTATTTTCTCTAATGATTCATTACATTTGAAGCGCATTTTTCCTCCTAGCTAGCAAGTAAGATTTCTACAGTAAACCTGAACTGAAGGGAAAAAGGTGATTCCTTTAAATCCTGTTTGTTTGTAGTTTGATTTTTTTGTTTGATTTTTGTTTCTAATCCAACTATTAGTGTCTTTTTCTGATGGTAAGGACAACAATGGGAACTTTTATTCCCTCATATACTATGTAAATGAAAGTTCTTTGCTAGTTGAATACTTTATTTTGTAATCTGTGATGTTTTCCTCTGTCAGGTTATCTCAGTCAAGCTCTATCTCAGCCTTAGTCTCAGTCCTATCAGAGCTGGCAAAATTGAGATCCTTTTCAGAAGAGAAAAGACTGAGTTGCTGGACTTCGGTAAAAGACTCGGGTTTCCTGCTATAAGGAGAAGACACGGGGAATGTGTCTGCCACTGCTGGAAGGGTCTGTTTCTTCCTCTTGGTTGTAGAGATTTCTGCACACACTTTCACCCACCCTCTGTGAGGCCACCAGCAATCAAGCTAGTTTTCCAAAGCGAATAAGAGGGATCAGAGTTATTTTGCTGTCCCTGCTAGTCAGCAACTCGCTATATATCTGAGACTAGAATTAGACTTGGTTAATTTAAAGGTATCAGTCAGAAAATATATAGAAGAATGTCTTGTGTTCCTTTCCAAAACTTGCCTCATTAGCAGCAGTGTGCTAAACTTCTCTTTGTGGTACCATCAGAAATTTCTTTCCTTGAGGCAGTATCAGGAATAGTTATGGAATACAATATCTAATACTACACCGATTTAACAATCCAAAATGAATACTTGAAATTAGGAAGGGTGGACAGATTGTAACTGTGCACACCTCACCACATACAATTTCCAGATCATAGCATCTGTATTAGTAAAGAAAAAAAAGCAGCGAAGATGTTGATGTTGCTAGTGTGAATAGATTCAATTCAGCAGTAGAAAGTGGTTCATACTAAGCAGGAAATAATTCTCATTTATCTGTTTTACAGAACCGCTTTTCAGACAGGAACCATGGTTTTGTTTTTTTTTTTTTTTTTCATTTGGTTTAGTAATACATGTTTTTGCTTCAGTTGACATTGGCAAATGTGGCTGGGTGTATTGGCAGAGTTATACTAATCAATCACCATTAAGATGATGATTTTCAGCTGAGGAACAGGAAATAGGAAATTTTGGATAATTATGATGCTGATAATCAACAACAACAACAGCAACACAGAATGTAAAACCCACCACAAGTGTTCAGGACAGAAAATTGAATGGATGCCTCAATGTCACATATTCTGCTAAGCAGAGCTTTCTACCTGATCTTTTTTTTTTTTTTTCTTTTCTTTTCCCCCGAATCTGTGTTAATTGTTACAGCTGTGTTAATGCCAGAGGCAATCAAACTGACCCCTTGGTGGGTGTGGCCCGACATTGTTTTCTGTGGCTTAAAACAAAGCAGTGAAAGACATTCCATTTTGTTAATTTGCCAGTGCGTTTCTGGGAAATCAGACCATGAAGTTTGCCTCAAGAAATTGGTTCGATGTGGCTAAGACCCTTGTTTATGTGTTCTCAATTAAGGACTCCTTAATAAATTGTTCCATTTACACACAGATTGCCCAGGGAGGGTATTTTTCCTCTCCATTTGGGAAATTTTGGCAGTAGGTAAAGTATTAAATCATGGGTAAAACTCTATTGGAATTGAAAGATCTGATAATCAGAAAATGTGTACGTTTAACTCTAATTCTGCTTTGTTTTAAAATTAGTTTCTTAGTCTCATTGAGAAATGAGTGCCAGTGTTAGTTCTGTTACTTTTGGACACATCAGGAAAAATTAAATTGAATGTTTGTAGGAGCTTAAGTATAAAATGTTTGAGATCCCTAGGAAAGAGATCTGAAGTATTCTCAGTGAGTATTTCTGCTGCACTGTTCTTGGGAGCAGACATTGAATTAGTTGTCTTTGATATTGGTGCTGTTTATTCTTGAATCAGTTCTGCAAGTTTAGATTTCCCTCTTATACCATCAGTGTGCCTGTGGTGACCTAGTAGCAGCATGTCTGCAGCTCAGTTTATATCCTTTATCAGAATATTTTACTATTTTGCCTGCAATGGCGGTTGAAAAACAGACATTGGTCCAGTCATGACTGGTGGTCATGACGTGACTGGCAACTTACTAAAGCAAGGCATTAAAATATCCATCTGCTTTTGATTGCTCACAGGATGTTCTTCATCTGAATGGGGGAACAATCTCTCATTTTTAGTTTTGAATTGTCCATTTACTGCTGTAGGGGAAGCTGCCATCCCTGAGTGAAAACTGGGAGTCAGCCCATGAGGAACTAAGAAACAGATGATGGATGGACAAATTGGAGGACTAAATCCTTTCCTTTTCTTTGCAACACAGGGTGAAAATCCCCTGGAATTCAACTCAGGCCAGTGTGTATTCGCTTCAGCACAGAGCAGTGCGTCTGAGAGAACAGTGGCATGGGCTCCAAATTGGTTAGTGGTGACTGAAGGTCACTGCACAGCACAGCCTGATGTCTGTCCCCTAGCAGATAAGTATGTATGTTATCTGGGAGCAGGAGCTCCTGGAAGGAATTAGTCCCCTTTCTTAGCTACAGCAGAATTAATTTTGCAAGTCTTGCTTCAATTTCTTTACCCACACGGTTACTTCTGTTTAATGCAGAGGGTTAAGTTTCTCTCCTACCTTCTTTGACGTGTCAAAGTGATGTTTAGGTTATCAAACTAAGTTAGCCTCTGAGAAGTTCATCTAAGCTGTGGTTTGTATTTCAGGTTTTTGTGATGTCTGGAATCAGTGGACATAAAGCATGAACTTTATTTTCCAGGCTTAATTTTACATGGGTGATTTTTGATAGTCTGGGTCTACGTACTTAATTGTTTAGCTCGAAAAAATATCTTTTTTAAGAGAACATTTAGGAACGTTAGCTTAATATCTAGAAGATTTCTGTGTAGAATAGTCACGAAAGAAAAAAAACAACCCAGGTGTGGGGTGGGTTTTTTTTTGTAAGAACAAGAAATTTTCTAAAATGAAGTACTACTGATGATGATGTAGGACCACCAGAGGGCACTCTGGCTCTTTGATTGTTCGTTATTCAACTTTTAACTGGTAAGAACTGTAAAAATGGTAATAAAACCTTATGAGGAAAAATACTGATTTATTTCTTGTAGAAGAAATTACGAATAGTTTTTTTTTTCTTCTTATCAAGAGTCTTATCACAATCGTGGTATGCACATCTATGCACAAAGATGATATCACTGGTTTTGGAATGCATTTGTAAAATGTTAAAATGGGAAGATGCACCATGCATTTTTTCTGATAGCTTTTGGAAATGATACTGGAAAAGTCTTTTGTTTTCAAATATCTGGCATTTTTCTTGACATTGTAAGTCTGATAATTCTACCAAGTAAAATACACATAAACAACAGTTTTGTGGTTTTTGGTTTTGTGTTTTTTTTTTTTTTTTTTTTTTTTTAAAATGTCTGCTGGTAAGTTCTCATGTTTTCTTCACTCAGAAAGCTGCCCATCTGAGTTGACAGGGAATGGTATTTAGGATTTGCTTCCATATGTATTTGGCCATCTTACAATTTTTATAGACGAAGTGTATTAACTGAGAGATCAGAAATGAGTACATGAAATGTTCGTATTTGTGCTTTTGTCCCTGTAAGTTTCAATAGGGTTGATTGTTGTCTGAGTTAGCCATGTGCTGAACACTGATCACAATTAGTTTCTTCCAATGGAAAGGTTACTGTAACAATGGACCTTTTATAGCCCTTCTCAGTTTCTCTGGGCCAGGTTCTTTCATCTGTTTTTAGACCTGGTATGGACACTTCTGAAGAGATTCTGCTAACTGATTTTCTCCTGTGACTTAAACCTTACCAGATTCCCCAATAATAAAACTTTTGACTTTTTTTCTTCCATTGTTTTGCAATTCCAGCACTGCTCTGTCATTTAAGTGAAGGCAGCTGATTGTTTGGAGTTGACTAAACGATAAAGAAATGTCCCCATTTCATGTGCCTTTGACCACTGTAACTTAAGAAGTGATTGTAATAAGATCACCACAATCTCATAGCCAAAAGTCGCATAGCTGAAGTGTATGACACATTTTATTTGGCTGTTCCTCCCTTTAAGCAGAGCACTGCCTACACGACAAACAAAGACGGGCTCGGTAACAAATCCCCAGTTGTTGCATGCAGGCTTAGATTCTCTTAGTGAGGCTCTGACAGGCAGAAGACTCTCAGGCAGTTTCTGACTCAGCCCCAGATCTCATCTTTTGCAGATTATAGGCTCTCTTCCTGGCCAGTCACCAAGAAATCCTTCCCTGCGAGCCTGATTCCTATTACTAGCATAGGGGGGCAGAGCCCAGAGCACTTCATTAACCCGTCCTTGACCAGAGTATGGTTTGCATATTCCAGCACCTTGGTTTATTTTCTTTCAAAACTTGTAATTAGGAGTATGTGCATCTCTGTCTTCATATGTATCAAAAGGATACAGCCGAGTTACAGGAAGTTTTCTTTAAATTGTTTTGAAGCACAGGGAATTGCAATTTTTGACAGTGGCAGAAAGTTAGAATAGCACTTGTTGAAGAACTGGTTAAAATATATTGTCAGTGCCTTAAGTTCACAAAACACTGAGTAGGAGCTGTGGGGTTGGGGGGAAGGAGTGTTTTCATGGTCTGTGGAGGGCTGGCAGTTTGAAGTTATTCCCTCTGCATAAATATGGCAACATTTGTAAGCTACTCCAGATCGCTTACTGGAATGTAAAGTCAGCAAAATTCTGCACTTTAGAAAATGATTGTACAGTGGGACCCCTGTAGAGGAAGTATTTTGTGCCTCAATAAGACAGTATGTTCAGCATTTTAGTTGCTTTAGTGCTGCTCCTTAAGGCATGAATTGTGGTATATTTCCCTGCTTTCTGTTCCTTCCTCGCACAAGAGCCTATGTCCTCAGCTGCTTCTCTTTATTGTCATGGCTGATCCATATGCAGTGTGGGGAAGGTTGTTATTTCACAGGATGATTCCATGTTTTTACCATTTGGGAAAAATCATGCCTCCCTCTCAAATTTGGTCTCAACCCCAGTATTCTCTGGCAGCCAGGAATCATGGTCAAGATTTGGATTCAAAACTCATCTGCAAATTAAAGATCAGAGCCAACCTAATAGCTGGTATCTAAACTGGCATACAAAGCACTGAGCAAGACACTAAGATCCAAACCAGCTACTGTACCAAGCACAGCGCTGCCTAGAACTAGTGTAGGGAAAAGAGAAAGATAGGGTGAATGTTAAATTTGGACCCTCATATGGTTCAAGCTGGGTTTCAGGGAGGTTCCTCCACCTGCTTGTGACCTTCACTCAGGACTGCTGTCTCTGGGGATGACATTTGGGCCATTTCTGGTCTGTGGGTAAAGCACTTGGCCAGGATGTATGGAGACCGATTCAGTTCCTTTGTCTGCCTGTGAGGATTCAAACTTCTCACCCACATGCCTCAGCTCTTTTCCCTGTCCCGGTTCTGTTCCTGTCTTTTATCCAATGACTGTTTCGTGCAAAATACAGAGGACCATCTGGCAACAAATGCAGTCTCTTCTTGAGTTCTGCTAATTGTGCCAGATGCCTTCCATGGATTCTCCAAACCACAGTAGTTTTAGTTCTCAAAATTCTGATGATACATAAAGATAGCAGAAAGTAACATAATGTGGTAAATTGCTTTTTGGAGTGATTTCATGGAATACAGAATACTTAAAGATATACAATGTAATAAAAACATGTGTCAGACAAAAGAGAACACAAGAAATCTGAGGTAATTTCCCTTTGGGATACTGAAAATGTTATGGGCTATGTGGCTGCAGCGTTCCCCAGGAGACTACAGTGGCATTTGTGGAACGACTTTCTTGGTGCTCTCTTAATTTACTGCATTGTCTTCTTTGGTGTTGGACATCTTTGTTTTTTCTTCAACACTAGGTGAAATAAACCTGTAAAGTATTCTTGGAGGAGTAATGTCCTGTACAATACTTGAAAGGCTGGCTGTGAGAGAAGTTCCAATTGATATGTATTTGTCTCACACTTGAGAACTTGGATATTTTGGTAACTAGGTCACTTTGGCATCAGTCTTCTGCAACTGTGACAGTTTTTGTGGCTTCTCTGTTCAATCTCACACTCAACAGCTTATATCCTGTTTATACATGCCAAACATCTGTGCCTATTACTTTTCTTTGTGTTATTTTGAAAATCTCCCAGTTCTTGACACTAGAGTGACAGCAGGGAACCTGTTGAGATCAGTTCATATTCTAGCTATGGGATAAGGACCCTGACAAAAAGTAGGCCTGACCACTGCTAGCTTGGGTTCATAAATATTGGAAGTATAGTACTCAAAATATAAAGAGTGTACTCAACCTTGTGATTATAGCTAAGCTACTGAAATAAGCATCAAATACTGGCTGCTGCTTTGAGGCTACTGAAGACTCTGTTGCTTTTCACTTCTTCAGATACTGATGTAGAAGACGCAGGATAACCTGGGATGAAGGTCACAAAGCAGCTGAACTAAATCTGTGTATTGAGAGGATTATACAAGATCAAAATATTTAAATGAGACTTTCAAAGGCATCTTTTCCATGCTTCCTGAAGCTCTGTCCTTTCTTTCATCACAGGAAGAAAGGAATGCAATCTTAGTCATCTGTAGACAGAACACAATTATACTGACAATCCTGGGAGATAAATATGGCTCAGGACCTGTTGTAAAAGAGATTGAAGCCATGTATTATTCTTAGGAAGAGAAGAAGCAGTGTCAAGGACCATCAGTGAAATGTGTCGATACCTTTGTAAGACTTCCAAATTCCAGCAAAATTGTTATACCCTGAATAATGGTGGATTCAGGCTTTGCCAAAATGCAGCTGGGCAAATCTGTTACTTCCCATATGGAAAGCAACTGTTCAAGTAAGTTATATAATTATACATTATTACATTGCTTCTGTCCAAAACCTAGGGCTGTTGCAGACATAAGCCAAGACTTTTTTTTCTTTTCTTGCTAGAACTAGTTTTCCTTTTTTTTTTTTTTGGTGTTATTTAATTAAAGTTATGAGGGAGTAAACAATTCCATTCTTTCCACCCTCACCATTCCCGTATCTGATGATTTACCATTCACTACTCTGGAACATGAGTTGGCAGTTTTGGCCTTGCTGCTGTACATTGGTCTCCTGGACTTGAAACTAATAAAACAATAAGCATTCTTCTGATGTAGTAAGCCCTGATTTCCCCACCCCTCACTTCTAAATGTGGATTCTAAAGTTGATACCATAACTTAAAGGCGTCAACATAAATAAAAGAAAGCAACTTGGAAAAACAAACAGATCTTCCCCTCATTTTGAATAAAAAGCTCTAACAGTATTCAGCACTTAGTGCTTACCTTTTGAGCCCTTTACAAATACTTGCCTTATACAACAGAGGTACACATTAAAAACTGATACCTCCAAAAGTGGGGAAGAAACGTCTGTATTTAGAGGAATAGTCGCCTAATTAACATGGAACTATACTAAATGTGGTAACCTGAGGAGGCAGCTAGCCCTGCAGGACCTGTTCATTCTCTTGCCAAGGTATCTGCACTGCTTTTTAGATGGTGATGGCTGGGACGTGGAAGGACATCTGGATTTTGTGTCAACAGATGACTTGCACTTTACCTTAGCAGTTTTACATAAACTTTGATCTGGCATAATTTTGATCTGGGTTAAACCTAACCCAGTAAAAATCTGTGAATGTTTGACCTGGATCATAGATAAATACGTGATTAATCCAGTTAATCACACTGCAGCCCCAAGACTTGTGCTAACATGAGGGTTGGAGCAGTGCAGGAGGGGACAAGGTGGTCTTTTCCCGTGGCAGGTCCAATTTATGATGACTTAAAAAGCTGATGGAAGTATAAAAGAACTTGTTTAATTCCAGATTTAAGTTTCCTGAACCTTGGAGAGAGGTAGTAGACAATTTTACATACTACCAAAAAGCTGTCTGGTGTAGAATCAGCCTGGGTTTAGCAGCATTTTAAAGGAGATGATGAACTGTTGTGCCGTATTGCTGATGCATGGAAACTCTGCATTATGGAACTGCATGGAGGCAGAAAACCCACAGATCAATACATACATCAGCATAAGATAATTTTATCTATAGTTTATCTATAAAAAATTAAATTGTTCAGCTTAGAAAATGCATTACTTATATCTATATGTCACAGATAATCAAGCGTACTATTCTTTACAGTTGCCTATCATTCTTGTATTAATCTTGAATCTGAAGGTATGACGTTGGATACAGAAAATGTGCTTCTCTTTTGCCAGTGGACTGTTTGATGAAGTGTACAATTTACAGCAGCCCTGTATAACTCTCCACTAGTGTTGAAATGCGCACAGCATTCTTGCCTATGTTGGCTCCTAGGTAGGTAAAATAAATAACACCTTTAGGACCCACAAGTAGTCAGTGCTTTGGAGGACCTGGTGTGTGAAGGAAACATGTAGCTTTCACACTGAGCAGAAGATGGAAGCACAATACCTTTCCACTTTCTACTTAAATGCTCCTTTGCTACCACAGAATATAGAGAAATGATCCTGTGGAGTCATCCAATTTCACAGGTGTCTTGCTACTGTGTAGATCTTCAGTCTTACCATGTTTCTGTGTGATATATTTCTATAAGAAATACAAGATGTTTGGTACAGAGCAGAGAGCCAACAAGGTGAGCAAAGTAGTTTAAGACATTGTAGTGGTACTGTGCTAAGGTAAAGGTAATAATAAGGTACTGATTTTACTGCAGCAAACTTGGAAATTGATTGTTTATCACTGATAGTAACACCATTCACTCAAGACATGGCAAATAATACATTTGGAACATGCTAAGAAGAAAAAAAGACATTTACTAAAAAAAGAGCAAAGTACAGCTGCTGTTTATATGTGAATGAGTGAGGTTGTGCTGCTGCGAGTAGGTAAACATTGGGCTGTGGTATAGATGTGTGAACTACATGGGGAGCTATATCAAGGAAGTGTGAGGAGTTAGACATAGCAATTGTTTTCAGCTGGAGGTAGATGTAGTTATTTTCTCCTGACAGAGACCTCACTGGATACATTTGCTCTGAACAGCTGTGGACAGCTGGAATTCCAGAACCTCTACTTAGGGATTTGGTGCCTGAGTTTCTCCCAGGGCTCGTGTCAGGATATTTACCAAAGTGCACAGCCTGTTCGTGATGTAAAAACGTGGTGATTCCCTCTGCTTCTCTTCTGTTTGTCTTTTCCTGAGCTTTGACCAGCTTGGTCTCAACTACAAGGCCTGTGAGAGTTTCGCAGTTCTTGGTTGAAGGTACTCAATCAGGTTAAGTTCTAGCTCCAGATTAAGATGAGATAGGGAAATGCATCACCTTCCCCTTGCCTCCTCCCTAACTTCCCAGGGTAGAAGAGAGGTACACAGAGCCCTGGGCTCTTCTCTGGGTGGCTGGGGGAGTCATGGGGGACCAGGGACATGGGGAATGCTGCAGAACACCCTACACTGCAGCCTGAACATAGACAGGCACGGCAGCTCTGCACCTCTCCGCAGCTGCCCCACTGCTACCAAGTACACAGCTGTAGAAAACACCCATGAAGAAGCACTATATAGCATTGTTTGCCCTTCAATTTCCTTCACCTGGTAAAATCCAAATGGGTAAGCCTAAGGAGCAATTAATTAAGAGTTTATGGCTGATTTATTTACTTTCAGAAATAGAGAAATGAATGTTTAGGATTTTTATGAAAACTCCTGTCTTCTCAAAGAAGCTTTAGGTTTCAACAATATTATTGAGTTTTTGTGAGGCACAGTTTCCCTCAATTTAAACCACTGTTTTTCATGGGAAATTTAATTAAAAAACATGTATATCTTACTAAATGGAAGCCTGTACTATGAAAACAGTGGAGGTTTTCTGAAGCCAGTGCTTGTCTGGTTCTGGCATTAGTGAAGGAATTGCTTTTAAGAGTTCTCATCTTATGAGAACAGAACCAGGACCTAAAAAACTTAAAATTTCTTTTAAACCCCATTATTATTTTCTAAGTTGGATCTAAATTTTACCAACAATGTTCTCTTCCTAGTTATATGGTTAAGCTGCCAGGGCTTTAAAACCATCTAGTTGGATGCATGTTTGCTGTACATGCCCCCATAGTAGCCGTTCTCAGTAGGACTGCTGATGGTCTCCACAGGAGAGCTGCAGGTGCTGGTGAGGGGACAGGGGTGTTCATCCATGGGCAGGAGAGGGGGAAAACCCTCAGCTGGTGTTGCTGAAGTTAGCGTAACTGCAGCATCATCACTCTGTCCTAGCTAAGTCTGACTGCAGTGCATCACTTTCAAACTCGGGGAGCCCCTCTTCTGAAGTGAAGTGGTTGAAGAAAACCCAGGTTTTCTGAGCAACTGCCATCACCCACAATATAGGTACTGAAAACAAGTCACCTGGTGTGTGGAAAAGTTCTAACTCAATTTAGACTGCTTCATGTCCTCTTTAAAATGTATATTTCCCAAAAAATGAGCTTCTAGAGTGTTAACAGTGTAGTTATACTTCTTTTATAATGGTTTGATATTAACTGATGTAAGTGACTGTTTTATAATATATTTTACTTCCCATTATTCATGTGTATTTGGAATGAAGTAGACTTAGCTGGAATTTGAATATCAGTAGGAAAGTGATGCCTCAGACTTCTAAGAATCTTTGAGAATTATTTATCTTTAAGTTTTTGTTCTCACTTTTTGTTTGTTATGCTACTAAGAACTTTATGCCTCACATTGTATATTAATCACAGGTTGACTATTTCCTGAGACCTGATACTACTCATAGTATATACCTTATTTTCCTGTGTCCCTCTAAAATTACATATATACATAAAACAGATTGGAGAAAGAAAGTTTACCTAATAAAAATACACAAAGTTGCCACATAGTTTCCTGGCAGCAGGGTCATGTTCATTCTAATACAGGGGTCTTGAACTGCTATTTCTATGTTAATGTATGCTTTCCAGAGGTGCCAATGTTACATCCTAAAAGTACATAGTATTTTAATTAAATATTTCTGTTCAGCCTGGCAAGAACATGGGTTTACAGCTTAGATCTGCAAAACCACTGATCTTCCACTGCTTCAGAGAAAACTTAACATAGTGGATGTTTCCTGGGATGCTTCCCATCTTGACTTTAACGCTCAGACATTATCTTAACAATATGGGGGCTTTGAACTTTTCTTATGGAAGAAGTTTAAAATAACTTCTGAATATTTGTATTCATATTTTTCCCTCAAACAACAAAGCCATTTGTTAGTTTTAGAAGTAAAATATTTTTCCTTTAAAGAAAATTCCATGGTATTTGAAATAAAATATATAAAAATAGTTGATTTCCCAGCTGCTTAACAGTTCTGAGGGTCAGTTATAAAAAATTACTTTTCCAGTAGCCAAGATCACGAACCATTTCTTTTCAAGCCTTTGAGTTATTCTCTGAGCATTAATCACTTTTAATAAAAATAAAAGCTCTTTTTAATTGTTGGAACTACAATTTTTTTATTTTATTCACTTAAGCAAGTGGAATGCTCCCATGGCTCCCACTAGTGCTGGTTCTTATTTTTCTTTAAGGCATGATTTGACACTTAAAAAGGACCACTGTTTAATAAATTAGGATTTTTATTAAATGGCTTAACAAAATATTAAGTTTTCATATTTTTTAAACCTGCTGTTGAAAAACAGAGGTGCTAGTGGAAAAAAAAAGCTGGCTTAGCACAGACCACCAGCTAGTCATGCTGGTCTGGATGGGAACACTGACCAAACTTTCTCCCTGCCATCATCGCCTATTTAGTGGCTCTTGTTCCTGAAGGAACCTCCTGGAGTTCTCTCTCATCCCTCAACTCCTGTGCAAGGTGCCCATTCCTGAATCTGTTTGGTGAAACCTTACGAAGTGTTGTGATATTTCTAATTTCCAGACTTCTCTGTTGTCACAGTGAAGGTTAAGAACTCACTGAACTGGTGGGTTTAACATGGACACTCCCAACCTTCTACAAACTGCTGGATCTTTCAACAAATACTGTTCGTTATTTCCTTCCTCTTTTCTCCCCAGACTTTCCTGGAAACTTCTATTTAACTGAGGCCCTAATATTGCCCAGTACTGCATCTTCCTGACAGACTTGTCTGTACAAAGCTTCTGGTACACATTCCTTCAGATTTTGTTAAGTTTGAAATTAGATACATTTAAAGTTCTAAATCATTCTGTTGGTTACCTGAATGTGCTATGATCATTTTCCTGTTGAAAAACCTCAGGGTATAGTAGGATACGACTGGAATTGTATTGTCAGAGAGTCAGTGCAGCTGAGCAGAAACGACAGGTTAGTACCTTATGGAAATGGAATAGTGTATGGAATCTATGCAGTACTGAAACAGAACCAAGGAAAGGGGGCTTGAGAGCAAGGAAATAGGGAGCCCTGAAGAAGAGATCTTACAGAAAGAGGAGTGTGGACACTCAAAAGGAGGGGGATATGATAATTTACCATTTCCATGTACATCTGTATCATAAACAGTTGTGTTCAAGTAACTGTTTCTCAGTTTCCCTAACATTATGCATCCTCTCCAACTGCTTCATACATTATTTATTAGCAGGACAGAAATTGTATAACTATTGTACAACTTTAACATTGTTAGAAATATGTGGTGTTCAACATAAATTCATCCTGAGGGTCCCAGACTACAGTATGTGATGAGAGATGTGATTTGCCTGGGGAATCCAAACCATGGAAAGAAAACAGGGACACTAAAACTCTTAAAAACATGATCAGCTTTTCCAAATAATTTTTTGGTTTGATTTTTTTCCCCTAAAAGTTTGTTTTCTTTGCAGTTTGAGTTGGTTTTTTTTTGACATTCTACTCTGTGTGTGTATCTGTGTGCAGAAATACAGAAAGCATCTTCAACTCTTTTGTTTCTACCCTTCCCTATTGTCTTCTTGCAGCTGTAAAGCATAAACTGGTTATTATGCAATTTATCCCCCCTTAAAAACTTAAAAAAAAATCATAAAGTGCCAAAATCATTACATTGTCTAAGTAGAAATAATAATTTAGTACATTAATTTAAATGCTTTCTGATTTCTGTAGTTCTAGATCTTTTTTCCTACCAAGCTTATCACAGTCTCAAAAGTTAGTTTAAAAATCCTAAAAGATTTTGATGTAAACCCTCAGTTACAGAACCAAGGACTATGTGCAAAACACTAAATTTTGATCACAGGTTTCACAGGAACATTGGTACAGTTGTTAGTAACTAAAATCTGAATACTCTGGTGCTTTTGTATCTCATCAAATCCCTGGATTAATTTATTTTTGAAACTCAGTCCAGGCCTTCTTTCGGCTGATTGCTCCAGTTCTCAATCTCTTACTGATTCCTAACTCTGCCCTTGACTACCCAATGCTGCCTCTGCTTTTTACCAGATTTATTCAGCCATATCCATCACTTGAAGAGTACTTGAGCTTAGAGAAAGTACAGGTATAGGGAAACTGATTGGCTTGAAGTCTGGTGGAGAAGTAGGAGAGAGCGAGTGAGCTTCAGACACCGTGCAAAACCAAAGAGTACCAAGACCTTTTAAAGTTAAATCTGACTAATATTTTGCACACCACATTGTAGTTCTAAGATGAAAATCATTATAGTGATTTTACTGGTAGGTACTTAATGATTTTTAGGGGTTGGTGTATTTGTTTCCAAAAGGGAAATAAAATGTTAAATTAAAACTCTGAAATGCTTTACAAAACAGACAGCAACAGAACATCTAAGTTATCTCATTTTTTTTCTTCCTCTCTCCCATTATATCATACAGTTTCCTTTCTTGGTAAAAGTTACAGTACTGTCTTACAACTTCACTGTTATGAGCATTGAGCTTTCTCCTCTGTATCCCCGGACTTTTTTATGGCAGTTTATCTTAATACTATGAAATCAGCTGTCAGACATTGTTTGGAAATGCCGAGATAAATGGTCTTCCCTCCCCTTATTGATTAATCCGTCATTACAACACAGAATAACCAATGTGCATATCATTTAATTATTTACTTCTAATATGTTTGATGAAATATATATTATAAAGCTAGAGACAATGCCAAGGAGGAGAATATTTGTGAAACAAAGCCAGAGAATGTAGGAGAAAAGCTTTGACTTGGATTCTCCCAGAATCAATATTTAAAGGAGAAGAGACTAGACTAAAAAAATAAAGTTTTGCCTGAAACAGGCAGGCTTCTCCCTTCCCATGAGAGGTATTACGTTTTTGAGGTGGTGCATGCAAACTTAGTCTTTAAAAATGTTTTTGCTTCTTCAGTCAGTCAAGGTGTTCCTTTAAATGCATGTTGAAGTTTAATTTTTTTTTTTTAGGATAAAATGTTTAATGTTTTTATTCTTTGAACCCAAAAGAATTTTTCTTTTCCATAAAACAGAAAGATACTATCAAGTGACCCACCTGAATGTGGGCTTTGTTGAGAATCACTATAGATAGATAAAGAGGTCACATACAGTTAGAGCAGAGACGTATGTGTATTTATTTGGTCTTAAAGATACTAGCATTCCTCTTTTTAGATTTTTATCCTAAAATACTCAAATGGATAATAATTGCTCTTGATATAGCACCAGACTTTATAAATTTGCTCTTACTGAACTTTTGAATAGCATTGCTTAGTTTGATTAATAGCTAAAACAACGATATTAGGTTAGTAATTAAATTACTATTATGTATCATGAATTCACACAATCAAAATACTTTACAGATTATAATTCATTCCCAAAATGACCTGGTAAAAGAGATAACAGTGTTTTGTAGATCAAGAAAATGACTGATTTTACAGAGTAGGAAAAGTTCCTCTGAGGGATTTTTTTAGAGCCAAAGATACTAGAATGCATCAAAAATTGTGAATGTTAAACTCTAGGTACACAAGCTATCACAGGCATTCTCTGATGTGGTGTCAACATTGCCTGAGTTTTGAAATTAAGAATTAATTAATCTATGCAGAAAACATATTTTGCCTGGTGCCTGCTTATTATACAAACATCTGAGGTATGACTGTGGGATAAGTGGTTAATGCTATGTTCATTATCTAACATAATACATGATTCCTTTCCTGTTCTTCTCTCCAAATATTTTGCAAGAAGCCATTCAGAATCTGTACATTGTCAGCTTAGTGACAAAAGATCTTAATCAGAAGTGCAGGAAAAATATCAGAAATATAAAAGATACATGACTGACAGGCTTGGTGAAATTCTCATATATAGGAGATGGTATGGTAGGAAAAGTCAACTGATTTGCCTGCTGCCAATCATATGGTAGTTTTGCACCTTTGTCAGTCAATCAGATGCACAACAGACTGTTTCTCTAATCAGTTGAATGTTTATTTTGTGCAGAGCAACCTGCGAGAGACCCTTGGAATGACTCAGAGTTTGTCTGTGAGCTTAGTTTGTGTTTATGATGCAACCATATCAAAGGCAGCTAAAAACTAGATCATCAGGATCTTGCTAGATTACATTAAAATTTCCATGTGATGGAAAATAGATGTGTTGGTTGCTCTTTTCTGAAAATGACTGTGTATCAGAGAAAAGTTCAGATTGATATTCCAACTGATTTACAAACAAAGTCAACCTTATCTTTCTGTAGTATTATGAACTGTTTCCTGGCCTTTTCAAAATGAGTGGAACACTGGCAGAGAAAAATCCTAATGGAGGGTATCCCCGTTAGTACTTGATGAGTTTGCAGTCATTACTGGCTTACAGCTAAGCAAAGACATTTGTGGGGGCTAGCTGTTTCAGTGAGTGGTTTGTCACCAGTCCAGAGCTAATTTTTAAATGCCAGTAATAGTCCACGATTATGGAGGTGAGAGATATTGAAAACTGCCAGCAAGACACTTTTTTTTCTGTGCATAGTATTTAAGAGGTAAGAGCACAGCTGGAGTTGGAGTACATATGTGTCAGAATATCATTTTCACCCTGGCAACTAAGAGCAGCTCATCCAACCTGTGCAGACATGGGAACACTGACCCCCTGTTCTACAGACCAGGCTGTTGAATATGGGGGTAACAGGGCTTCAAAATCTGAGACCACTATTCTCAAGGTATCTGATAAGTTCTGTGGTATTGCAGTGCACAATGAGTTAGTATGGTTTAGTGAATAGTAAGAAATCTGGGCATTTCTCCATTTCAAATCTATTTGGCTTAGAGCCTCTGGATGGAACATAACCTCCCTCTTCCCCTTCCTTCAAAATCAACCCAGGTCAACGCTTTCTTTGTGGAGGTTAAATTGCACGGCTTAATTACCTCCCTGAATTCAAGGCAGCTCTTGACACAATCCCTTGGGAATAAAACAAAAGGAAAAGCTATAAAACATGATAAAGAGAAAATATGAAACACATTATTTGTCTTAAAAACATTCTTAATACGTAAACAATGCAGAGGCTGTTGCGAATAGTGGCTGCAAGTCTGACAGTTATCCTCTGAGGCCACAGATTCCTCCCAGGCTTCCTGCTAAAACATGGACAGGTTAGAAAGGAGTTATTTTAGTTTTTAGCATATAATGGTCTATTAATCCAAATTTCCATAATCGGTGGGGTGCTTTGTCAAACATATAGCTTTTTCTGACAGATCCAGGAACAAGAAAGTTTAGATATGGATTTTTTTTTCCAATTCTTTTTATGGCTGGTGCAAAATCGACAATTTTCCATCCATTTTGCCAAAGTCTGTAATTTCTCCACATGTGGATTAACACTTAGGAGACCCCAATCGTCTTTTGGTGCAACAGAGAATGTGTGGCCAAAGCATGGACACGCTGGTGCTCAGAGCAAGTGCCACAGCCGGTGGTTGGGCACTCTGTTGCTGTGCTGAAGTGGGGGAGTTGGTGATTATTTTTAAGTACTCCACAACAAGGCCTCTTTTCAGTCTTACTGGAACTACTATAGATTTAAAGGACTCTTGAAATTTGTCACTTTCAGTATGTAATGTTTTCCGAAAATGGCTAGTGACACCTTAGCTTTTCCTTTTGCTCTGAATTCCCAGGACTTTGCCCATTATGAGAAATGGTTGTGTCTTAAGTTCTCATTCATGAGGTCTTCTGAGCAGCATATGTACTGGGAGGGAGGAGAGGGTAGGAAGCGGAATAAGCCTGCTGTATAGATTACAGTTTTGTAGCAGCCTGTTTCCAGGAACTGGCAATATTCTTAACTTTTTAGATGCATTTAAGATAGTTTTTCTGCTCTGTCCTTCATCAGATGTTTCTGACTCGCTGATTCCAGTTTTGCAAGAAAGCTCGTTGCAGTAAATGGCTATGCAAAAGCAAGTAAAAAATACTGACCTACTGATTTGCAAGTTTAGCGCTCTGTATTACAAGAAAAACACCACTTCCTGGGGTTATCAGGCTGTGAAGTAGAAGCTGCCCAATGAAGATCCCAGTTCATAAAGGGGAATACTAAATCTTAATCTTGAACTCTTTTATTCGTAGAATCATTTAGGTTGGAAAAGAACCTTAAGATCGTTGAGTCCAACTGTAAAACTGTACTACCAAGTCCATCACTAAACCATGTCCCTAAGCTCTATGTCTACAGGTCTTTTAAATATCTCTGTCCTGGTTTTGGATGGAGATATTTAAAAAAAAACCCCAGTTGCCATCTGGGTTTAAACTACATCAGTCTTCAGGGATGGTGACTCAGCCACTTCCCTGGGCAGCCCATTCCAATGCTTGATAACCCATTCGATATGCAAAAGAATATGTGTCGAAAAAGAGGAATCAAAGCTAGAAATAGATCAAACCCCTCTATTTTCCAAGCCATTAAATCAATACTACTTTTTAGTTGTCAGTGAAATCGACCAGAACTCATCATGCCCTCATCAAAGTCTCTTTTCTTGTGCTTTTTTGAGTTCCTGTCCTTTTCTTTGCCATCTCCCCTCATCATCCCCAGAGGAACCTGAGGGAAGTCTACAACCATTCCACTAAGCTTGTGTCATCTGGGCTTCCACCCTGATGAAGGAATTAATTATCCACTGGGGACATCCATCTCATTTCTACAGAGTGAAAGTGCTGGAATACAGCCCAGAATTTGGGCCAGTGTATCTATTTAGACATAAACATTTACATAGAGATGAAAAGGCAAAACTCATTCCTGCTGTCAGACTGCTGAAACCCATTGAAATACAAAGGGATTCAACTGATCTAAAAGTTGCACTGGGGAGAGGTGGGGTGAAGAAAAGCTACCAAAATTGAAGATGAAACTTAAAATCATCTCTGGGCTTCCTTTTTAGATGTTTCATTTACTCTTTCAAGACTCCTTAAATCATCCCCTTTTGTGGATAGATCAATCAGAAATAACTGTGATTACCATTTCTGTTCCACCCAAAGCAGATGAAGGAGCTCTCTTAGCCACATTGTCTGATGAATGGATTATTTTGGTGACAAAAATACCATCTTTTCCTGGTAAGAAATTTAAGACGTTACTAAGAAATCATCAGCAATTAATACTCTCACACACTGTGATGTACCATAAAACATGAGTAGCAAAGCTGATCTGAAGATCTGTAATTTAGGTATAGCCTCAAAAATTGTCATGTTAAGCAACAGAATGAATTCCTGTCAATAATGTGTCCTACTTTTATCTAATTCCCAAGGACAGTGAGGGAGAAAAACTGGGAAGTATATTCTAGCTTTCTTTTTTTTTTACTATATTGCTAAAGAATTGCAGCATATATTAATTTTGCTTTCCCTATGTTTGTTTTATTTATGTATTTTGTCTTTGTGAGGCTAGAGTATCATATCTGCAGTCTAGTAAGCAATTGGGAAATAGGGATTTTTTTTGGCTCCAGTTATATTACACTGCTGCTGGTAAATAGCTGACATCTTTGTCAGTCAGTAGGGCAGGAACTGTGAATGACTGCAGGAAAAACAGTATAGGAGAGAAAACCCGATGTTAGATTTTTCACATGACATCTGTGTCTTTGTATTTGGTTAGAAAAATTTGACTGGTCTGCTCCTCTTTCTTGTCAAAAGCCTATGAACTGACTTGGGTTTAGTGTTGCAAACCCTGAAGATTAGAGGATCCACTAAAGGCAAAAATAGTAGTCAAGGTTTGTTACTGCTTTGAACATTGAATGAAAGCAAACGGCATTGTCATCATTAGATTGGGAGGCTATATTATGCTTTATTTAATGGTAGTGGACTATGAATACTATCTTGATACATTCTGAAATACTCAAGGGACTAGGTTGTGGACTGTTATGGATCAGAAAAAGCGGAGATATCTTTTCTGTTGATGGCTTATTGTTTGGAATTTCTGCTTCAAGTGCAAATAGTATTATTTGGCTTCTAAATGCAGAATAATTTGGATTACAAGTTTGAAGAATGCTGGAAATTTGGTAGTCTGTTTCATGCTTAGATAAAGAAATAAACTTGGAAGAATTCTTAATAAAAATAGTCTTGAATACACTGGAATGTAATACCTAGAATTAGCAGGTTAAATATATGTTCCTTGATTCATATTATGGTCTGACTGCAGTGTATATAACCTTTCAAAATCAGATGTAATATGCTGGAACATAAATACTGTTCTTGAGTATTATATATGTAACTCCAATTGACGTCAATGGAATACTGAATCTGAACCACTCTACCAGAGATGTAAAAAGAAAAGATGAGTAATGAAATGAAAATAATGTCTCCTTCAGTTGGCTGTAGATCTCTCCATAAACCATGTGTCTCTTGAAATGATTTGTATGAGGTATTATGGTGTTTTGTGGATTACAAAACCACAAAAGAAGGAGGCCAAAATAGTTAGAGGTAAGGATTTTGAGTACATCTGCCCAACCTGACATGTGGATTTGTTTCTCAGTTGTAGAAAAAATCCACAGAAATCTATACATTGTAGGAAATCACTCCAGAAATTCCTGTGGGGCAACTATCAGTTGAACCAGTCTAAATCAGGGATTCCCTATGACTCTTAAGGACTTGTTAATGAGACAGTTTTCTCAATTCAGTTCTTCTCAAGTTTGATCTCCCAAACTGAATATCAAGTTATACCTGTGAGCCAGATTCTGTCTGTGCTCTAGTGAAACTGCTGTCAAAACTATTGCTTTCTACATTTGTTGTGTGTCTGTTGTCAGATACTGATGTTTTTCTACATAAGCCACTGAATGCACAACTGAAATTAAAGCCAAAAACCAAACTGAATGCTTTATAGACTTGTATGTGGGTGTCAAGCATCAAAAACTTTCATAATTTGGATAATTAACCATCCAGTATAGGCAGTGATTAAAATACTTTTGAATCTTTGCCATTTTGTTTTTCATTCACATTTGGAATAATTCAGCTGGTTTCCTGCTCCAAAATTTAGAAGTTTAGGAGTGTATAGTTACACGATTTGTCTTAGGTAAACACTCTAGTCTTAAGATTTTGTGCCTAATCTACCTAAATACACAAAATATTTTTAGAATCATTCACTGAGACATGCATGTGCCAAATGGAAAATAAACCCATAATTTTTCTGTTTCTTATCATTTCTTATATACTTTCTTCATGTAATCCACTATGAAGCTATAGCACTTGAATTCAGGTCTTACATAACTGGTGTCCACTTTACATTTACCATCAGATCAAGGGCAATCCAATAAATGTGAATTACTTGAGGCCAAAAGGAATTGCAATCTCTTACTACAAGTCAGTCCTGTGCAAGTTCATTTCACTCAAATTTATTGTCATAAATTCTTTAAATGAATAGAACAATAAAGAAAAAAAGGTGCTTAATGCCTTCTTTGCCTCAATCTTTAATAGTAAGACTAGTTGTACTGAGGGAATCCAGCCTCCTCAGCCAGAAGACAGAGACTGGGAGAACGACTCCCCCACATTCCAGGAGGAGACAGTCAGTGCCCTGCTGCATCACACAGACACACACAAGTCTATGGGACCGGATGGGATACACCCGAGGGTGCTGGAGGAGCTGGCTGGGGTGCTCGCCAAGCTGCTTTCCATCATTTACCAGCAGTCCTGGCTGACTGGGGAGGTCCCGACAGACTGGAGATTGGCCAGTGTGACACCCATCTATAAGAAGGATCGGAAGGATGATCCAGGAAATTACAGGCCTGTCAGCTTGACTTCGGTGCCCGGGCAGCTGATGGAGCAGCTCATCCTGAGTGCCATCACACAACACATGAGGGACAACCAGATGCTCAGGCCCAGTCAGCATGGGTTTGTGAAAGGCAGGTCCTGCCTGACAAACCTGATCTCCTTCTACAACAGGGCAACCTGCTTATTGGATGGGGGAAAGGCTGTGGGTGTTGTTTACCTTGACTTCAGTAAGGCCTTTGACACCCTTTCGAAACCACAACATTCTCTGGCAAAACTGCTGCTCGCAGCTTGGACAGGCACACCTTCTCTGGGTATAAATCAGGCTGGATGGTCGGCCCCAAAGAGTTGTGGTGAACGGAGTTAAATCCAGTTGGGGGCCGGTCACGAGTGGTGTCCCCCAGGGCTGGGTGTTGGGGCCACTCCTGTTTAACATCTTTATTGATGATCTAGAGGAGGGGATCGAGTGCACCCTCAGTCAGTTTGCAGATGACACCCAGTTGGGTGGGAGTGTTGATCTGCTCGAGGGCAGGGAGGCTCTGCAGAGAGACCTGGACAGGCTGGAGCCATGGGCTGAGGCCAACTGGAGGAGTTTCAATCAGGCCAAATACCGGGGGCTGCCCTTGGGCCACAACAACCCCCAGCAGCGCTACAGGCTTGGGGAGGAGTGGCTGGAGAGCTGCCAGTCAGAGAGGGACCTGGGGGGTGATTGACAGCCGGCTGAACAGGAGCCAGCAGTGTGCCCAGGGGGCCAAGGCGGCCAATGGCATCCTGGCTTGTGTCAGCAATAGCGTGGCCAGCAGGGACAGGGAAGGGATCTCACCCCTGTACTCGGCACTGGTGAGGCCGCCCCTCGATTCCTGTGTTCAGTTTTGGGCCCCTCACTACAAAAAGGACATTGAATGACTCGAACGTGTCCAGAGAAGGGCAACGGAGCTGGTGCAGGGTCTGGAGCACAGGTCGTACGGGGAGCGGCTGAGGGAACTGGGGGGGTTTAGTCTGGAGAAGAGGAGGCTGAGGGGAGACCTCATCGCCCTCTACAGCTACCTGAAAGGAGGGTGCAGAGACCTGGGGATGAGCCTCTTGAACCAAGTAACAATCGATAGGACAAGAGGTAATGACCTCAATTGCGCCAGGGAAGGTTTAAACTGGCTATTAGGAAGCATTTCTTTCCAGAAGGGGTTGTTGGGTGTTGGAATGTGCTGCCCAGGGAGGTGGTGGAGTCCATATCCCTGGAGGTGCTTAAGAGTTGGGTCGACTTATTTCTGAGGGATCTGGTGTAGTTGGGAACTGTCAATGTTTGAACTGAATGATCTTCAAGGTCTTTTCCAACTTAGACAATTCAATGATTCTATGAAAGAGCCAGCGCAATTGCTTCAAATTAATTTAGCTGCATTCACTTCAGAGAATTGCTTCTGCACAAAATATCTGATAAATGCAGAACAAAGCTGAATAGTGAGATTCTCTAGAAAACAGTGCTGAACTGTATATTGCAGACCCATCGTGACAGCTTTGATACAGTTGCCTAGACAAAAAACAAAGCAAAACACTTAGAGCAATTGCAAGGCATGATTAAAAACTGAAGGACATCTCATTTTCTGGGAAAAGAGGTGATCTTCTACCACAATTGTTCCCTGAAGAGAACAGAGATTTAGTTTATATATTCAAAAAAAGTTTTGAAGTGTAAGTGGTATCTGTTGCTTTACATTTCCAGCTCCTGAAACAATTTCATGTGTCTATGCCTGCAAGATTCTGGATATACACGTGAACACTAGGTCTGGAAGTTCTGAGGCTCTTTATAACCCTGAGAATTTAGTGAATAAAGAAAAGAAACAACATATATTTCTTGAATGAAGTGGCTAAACAGCACTTGTGAGTCATGATATGGAAGGAAATAATTTGAATTAGGTGAGAAGTGCATGGCAGCGTAACGGAAAGAAAGTCTCCTCATTTTCATCATCTGATAATCAAAACAATTTGACACTATTTCTGAAGGAAGCCAAAAACATGGAATCAATTATTTAGAGAAGAATACAGAAAAATTATGTATATGCTTGTATTTTGCATCTTAAGGTAAACTGTACTTTTGAGCTCCCAGATGCATATGCAAGGCAAATACATTGACCCAGAGAAAGAAAAAAAGAAAGCAAGACCTCTGAGTGATGTAAACAATCATATATGTGGAGATACATATAATTTTTTAGTCACATACTTAGTTACTTGTTAATGCCGGTGCTTAACAATTGTGTTGTGCAATTGAAGAGCAGAAGAAATATGCTTGTCGCTTACATGAAGGAGCTTTTTTAAATATGAAAATTATCATGACTTCTTTGATGTAATATTCAGCAGCCATTTTGCCCTGAATGTTTCCTTTGATGTCAATGGCAACATTGTGCAAATAAAAGATTTTTAATATGAGTTTTTATTCAATATGAGATTTTATTTAAAGCAGCATCACCTGCCAAGTTTGAGGTTTAAGAAATCCCAGACATATTTTTTTATCAGAGTAAAAAGAAAAGCATCTTAAACTATGTTGTGATCTGGTAACTTATAAGATGTCTGAATCGTATTTTGTCATACTTGGCAAAGATATTTTCAGACTCAGACCAAACAAAGAAAGCTTCTGCCCTGAAAAAACTTGCCAAAATTCTGAATGATTAGAATAGTATTTCTATAAATATGTATATCATACAAACTTTGTATTATTTCTATTTCTTTATTAATAATTATTCATAATTTTTTCTTGTTAATCATTCACTTGTTTGTAAAAACACTTGTTAAATGAATACAGACTTTGAACTGAGCAGGACAGATGGGTAATGTGTTACTGCTAATTTAATCCAACACACTGCAGACAAAATACCATCAGTGCAAAGATACATTTCATATTCCTTCTGGGAATGGAACACAACTCTCAAAGTCGAAGTTCAGTTACTTGTATAACTAGTCCAAATAACACGCTTGGTGGCTTTCTCTTCCTAGGTTATGTGCCATAAGAAGAAATAATTTTGTATATCTACAACTAAAGGCAAACATCTAGGTACAGCAACAGTCTGGTATTAATACTGTAAATTGTTGGAATGAAGAAAATGTTGTAATGAACAGCAAGGAGTCTCTTCTTTTTGAAGTATATCGGATCTAATCACCTGAATCAACAAAAGAGACACAGAAGTCCTTTATCCACCAAACAGAAATGACATGACAGTGAAAATACTAGTGTGGAACCAGAAATGAGAAAGAGTATAGAAGAAAGAGATCATATGAACACATAATGATGCAATCAGAAAGTCTAAGGCATGATAAAGTTTAGAGAGAAGGTATACGATGTGTAACAAGAAGGCATTCTGCAAACACACTAATATTAAGAGGAAGACCAAGGATAGAGCTGGCCTACTGCTCAAAGAAGAAGAAAAGCTAAAAATAGATGCGACCAGGAAGGTTGAAGAATTTAGTGATTTTTTTTCTTCAGTCTTCACTAAGAGGATAAGAAAGCTAGCACAAATATCAGCAATAAATGGAAAAGTACTCAGGTTAGAGAAGGAAGAAAGAAAGAGAAAAAGGAAAAGATGGCTGATAGTCGTATTAGCCATTTTCAGATCTGGGAGTACCAGATTTATTCCCTGACTACTTAGATAGCTCCATGAGAAGTTTCAGCATCACCAGTGATTGTCCCTGACAGCTTGCAGAGGATGAGTGTGATCCAGAAGACTTCTGAAAGACCATCCTCAACTTTCCAAGACTTCCCCCAACTTCTGAAAGACCATCCCCCAACTGAAAGACTTTCCCCAACATTAGACACTTTTAAGATTCAGCTGGACAGTGTGCTGGGCCATCTTGTCTAGGCTGTGTTTTTGCCAGAAAGATTGGACCAGATAGATGATCCCTGAGGTCCTTTCCAGCCTGGTATTCTATGATTCTATGATTCTTCACAATTCATAAACCCCATGAGTTGCTGCTGACTTCTCTGCTTTATTCTCAGTCAGAGCGGGTTTTCTGAGATCTCTCCAGGGTCTTTTAAAAGAAGTTTTCCCCCTCTATTATGAATAAAGTGGGTTTTGGTTTTCAGCCATCCCTTCTCACTGTCTCTGGAATAACCCAGTTGCACTTGCCCGGTTGAGCTTGATAGGAGTCAACCACACCTCATTATCTCTGCGCAGAAAAATTCACCAAATTCCAAGCCATTGTTTGTCTTGGCACAGGGTGTTTTTTTATAGGAGCAGTACTGTGAGCACGGCGTGACAACACCAGTCCTGAGGACACCAAATCCCATGTACAGTCAGTCACATTTCACAAGGTGCCAAAGAAAATAATTATAATTTACTTGAAATGATTGGGAGGTAGCATGTTGATTTGCTTTCACGTAACTCTGCCATGTGGCTGTTTCTCTGCAAGAGACAGTATATTTATCTGGGAAAACAATATGTAGGGTAAAAAACAACAAAGATTTATTTTGCTTTGTTTGCATAAAATAGAAACCCATTCACTTAACGTATTCCTCTTGATACTTCAGGAATGCCCTGTGCATCTATTAATTAACAGGGAGGAGTGTTTTTTAGTTCATCACTGCTTCAGCATATCCTGATAACTTAGAGTTACAGAGGATTTATAAGGTGTGTTTCTTAACATCCTGACTTCTGATTTTCCTTGAGTCTGCTTTTCACCTACTTATGGTAAAATTTAGCTGTATTTTTATTTCTGCTCTTATTAAAAGTGAGAATGACATTTTTTTGATACGATGCATAAAGAATACATTTTACCAGTGCTGAACCCAAATATTATGGTTGACAAGTGTCTACAGCTACACTAAATAATATGAAGTGTGTACATAAACTGTAAAACTCATCACGAGATATTTGTGAACCTAATAATTCAGAAAAGGATGAAAGTCATATTTTCAATCAAGAGCAATATGGCATAGGGAAAAATAATGCAGCAATTTATATTGTGCTTTGGGGCACAAGGCAGTCACTGACTGGTGGTTGGCTCTTCTAAGTATGGCTGGTACCTACCTGTGAATTAATTTCTGGTAAAAGGATTCAGTAGAGCATTTGGGATAAAACTGAGACCTCCTGTCATTCATAAAGGCTGTTTCTGCAGTATGTCCCTGCCAGAGAGTGGCTTGGAAAGGAAGGGATCGCCAGTGAGCTCTACGTAGCAGTGTAAATGTTGAAAGAAGTCTTGTCCTAGAGAGACCAGAATTTAGAAAGAGTGAAATACATCCTTTCATTTATCGTGATCCATCAGTACTATGAATATTCTGCTTTTTACTTCCTGTGTCTGTTTAAAATGTTCTTTGGGCTCTGAAGTATGATGGCATGTTTCAACATAGACTAACATCGACACAATTCTTAAATCAAAAATTTCACAGGTAATGAGCATATACATGTATCCTTATTGCACTGATGTAAAAACAGTCACAAAGATAATTTGTTAACAGACAAGAACTGCATCAGATCAGTGTAATTTTCTTCTGTTTACCTTTTGAAAGTCTACTCCTTTTGCATGAAAAGCTGCATCTGCCACAGCAATGTACCACTTCCAGCACTTAGGATTCATAATGCTTCTCATTATTTATCAACAGTTTTCATGTCAGATTCTGTATCAACCAACCTTGTTAAAGCTTAAGTTTGATAATGTTGCCTTCTGATTTTTCTTTTTACCAACAATAGATTATTTGAGGAGAAAGTCCAGTTTATCATGGCCAAATATAGCTTTGCTATTTCTTTTGTTCTATTTCATCCTGACATTTTTAACAATTAATTTCTTGATTATGTATATGGAGTCACTTGTTTGCTGAAGTTTTCCTTCCCTGCTTATTCTTGATAATGGCAATCCATTATCCTTCTATTCCCTTCCATATGGAGAAGGCTGGCTGTTGAGCAACTGATAAAGCTGAAGTGGTGAGACATGGTGATATTAAACTAACCTTAATATTTTAAGGAGAAAAAAAAGAGATAGTAAGGAAGCTGCCAGTACAACAGTATTTCCTGCCTCTTTTTATGACTTTTGAACACATGCTCTTAAAGATGCTGATAAATATAATTGATTTTAATAGTTTTTTACCTTGATGCTAAATAGTTCAATCTAAAAATATAGCTGTTGCTGTTAGCTGCATGTCATTAGTAACATTTCCACATTCTGTGCCCAGAAAACCTCCAACTGACTTTGGAATAAATTAAAATGAAATAGAAATATTTAAAATTCCTATTTATCATATTTTGATGGCAGCCTGGAAAGCAGAACACTTACCTTTCTTTCTTGAAGGGTTATTTCTAGTCTAGAGAGGAAGTGGCTGCCCATTAAGCTACCTATTGCAACTTTAATCTTGCAGTCCATTTTAACCTGATAGGCACATTACAGCTTTCTAAGTAGATTCTCCCCAAAATATCTGACATCTCTTGAAGTCTTAATTTTGATGCCTAGATGCAGCAGATAAAAAAAATTTGCAGTTCTTTATAGCCCTATTGTTTCTGTGCTGCTTTTAGTGGAGCTGGCAATGAAGGGTCAGAACAAAAGCTTTAAAAAGAGGGTCTAGATTTAAATTGGACTCCTAATTGGAATTAAAAGAGGAAATAAGCTTCATGTTTGACAACAGGGCAAACTAAGTTGGTTCTTAATACATTGTCATGAACTGCTCATTTTCTCCTTGAAAAAAAATTTATTTTCTCCTTTCCATTTTCTCATTCTCCATACTGTACTTCCTTTTCTTCCTCTGACATGGTGTGCCACGCAAAGACTCTACCTCTAGCTCTGAGGTGGTACTACCTGATTTAGCCTCTGCCAGGCAAGAGCAGTGCGTCTTTTGTCTCACATGTCCTGATTATAGATGTGTGCAGAGTAAAAGCTTCAGTTCATGTGTCCTGTTCTAATGTATTTTGTCTGATACAGTAATGTATTTTATCTATAGTAAATATCTCTGAGGCAGGAGCTTTAAAAACCTAGGATATTTGCCCTGAATCAACCAGAGTTCCTGTTGGAACATTCCAATAATTAAAAAATTGGTTTTAGGTGCTTGATTTTTGATACCTACTGTATTATGCCTCTGAGCATTTTGAATTCATGTAACCTACAAGTCTTTAGAACTGTAAGCCTAGTGCAGACCATCATGCTTTTAGATGGGTATTATTGGAGTTGTATATTTGTGAGATCCATTTCTGATAATTCAGTGAGATGAGTGTGTGTGTGTGTGTGTGTGTGTGTGTAGGGATAGGTGAAGAAAGTCAGTGAAGTTAAACAAAGCACAAGCTTAGCCAGAGGGAACATATTTAATCACCAGTAAAGTTGCTTCAGGTTTTATTGGCCACCATGTACCTAAACCACACTCCAGCAACTGAACCTAGGTTGTCTGATGGCTTCTCCCATTGTGATGGTTAAAGATCTTGTTTAAAATGATTCATTCTTTCTTGTTGTTTAATTTAAAGGTTGACTTTGGCTTCCAAATTAGTCCCATATGTTTTGAAATTTGAGCCTGAAAGCTGGTTGAAAGCCCATGTAAATTTGGTACCATGTTGCCCACCTTTGACATGGAGAGGCCACAGAGTGCAGTAAACAGTGCTGAAATGTGGCTGCGTGTGACACGAGTCACTGTACTGTAATTCTAAGTTATGAGACTTGATGAAAAACAACGTGGCCTACATTGAGTGTGCCTGATCTAACTTTGTTCCCCAAAATGGGTCTTTAAACTTACAACTTCACTGTTCATAAATAACATACGCATTCTTAATATAAGCAGAGGCAAATGCATGATACGCAGCATATGTTATATTACACACAGCTCTTTTACCACTGCTGTTAATGTTGCCCAATAAGTATTTATAAGACTAATAATGGGAAACATTTTTCATTAGCTTAAATGCTTGCTTTTTAAACAATTGACATTCCAGTTCTTAATGTTGTAGCCTCTCCTTTTCTGGTGGTTAATATATGTTACCCACCTAAATGGAATTGTGTCTGTTTACCTTGATGCTAAAACTTATGCTACACTGTTAGATGTTTCTCTTGTCATCAGAACATGAATACATTGATTTTCATCTAATAGAAGTATTATTATTATTATTATTATTAGCTTTTAATTAGCAGCACTTCTTGTATTATGGGGTAACTTTTTTCTCACTTTAGATAACTGTTCTATGCAAATTAAGAAGAAAATTAAATGAAGAAGACAATGAAGAAGAAAATTAAGAACAACACTTGTCTCTGTTGTAAGTTCCACGGCAACAGGCTTCAGCCTCCAGAAAAGAGTAAAAGTATGTCACAGCAGCCTGAGTTCTCTCATTTCATGGAGTAGCTCAATGCCAGTAACAAGATTCTGAGAATAACATGAAGATCCCTGGACATTACTGAAGGACAAGTGAGCATGCCTTACATTGTAAAATTCCATTATAAGGCAAGCTCAAGACCTTGTTCTTCTTGATTCCTCTTCTTCCTGTGCACTGTATAATGTTTTTGGTTCTTGTTCATTCCGTGGAAAAAGGAATCATTCAGAAGACAGTACAATACAGGGGGTGGAATGTTTATATGACAGAATTTATAATTTCCTCCTCATCTGTACAAAATCTGAGCAGGGAAAAGTTTGTCTTGTTCCTGTTTCTAGAAAGAGCTATATCGGGACAAATATTTTTGTCTTTAAAACATGGATACAGCAAAGGAAAATACTTCTGGTAGGACAGGGGCTAGAGAAACACCATTTCCTGGACCAGGACTATTAGTACTCACAGATACTTGTAAGAGTTGTGATAGACAGTGAAGGTATGATAAATACTATACTGAAGAACATTGCTGTAAAGGTAAACTTGCAGCCCCTCTGTCATATAATGACGTTCCAAGTGCCAACATATACTCTTTCCTTCAGTCAGTGAGTCTTCAATTTGTTTGTGTTTTTTTTTAGTTTGTTTTGCATCATTTTGTAGTTGAATCCATGCCTTGTCAGAGAGAGGTAATTTGGGTCCACCTGTGATCTGAAGATCACATTTGAGGAGAAAGTCCAGATACACAATGAAGTAGACAGACATTCCAAAGTGGGACAAAGGAAAGAAATCGATTCCCTCTGTATACCTCTTCAAGGGTGAAATTTACCCTAACCTGAGGTCTTAAATGGGATTTAAGTGCTGTCTGAGCCTTGAACTGATATGCTAGAGAGGGTTTTTTTCCCCTTTTCCACCAAAAAAGACCCAAACAAAAGGAACAATGTATTACAATTATTTTAATGCCCAGAGGATACCATGTCTTTGAAAAACAGAAAGGCCACAATGATGATGCCCTTTGCTGACATCTTTTGCAACTATTGTAAAGTATCTCTATTAGTAAATGCAATAGTTTAGTCAGAGAAAACTTCGAAGAAGAATTGGAATAAAACATTAACTAGTTAGGAATGGGGTGACTGAGATACTTGCTAGGAAATGTGTCTCTGTAATTGGCTAGAAATCAGTGTAGAACCTGGCTGAACTATTTCCGGAAGTAAGAAGAGTGGATTGCTTCACTGAACTGTGCTCTGAACACATCTAAACACAGAGGTCTGTGTGTGTGTTAAATACCAGAAAGAACAGTAAGGTGAACAAATGATTCACCTAAATATCATTATCTCAAATAACATTTCAAGTATCTGGACTTTCTTTGAGGTGAAAGCAGAAGAACAAAGCGAGTGTCAGAAAATAATGAAGAGAACTTAACTTCAAAGTGACACAGAAAAACAAAGACTATCATCAACCAAAGCAGGAATATTAATAACATGCTAGGAGGAAATCTATTCTTAGCCCTCATTTGAAAAAGGGACAGAAAAAGGTTCCAGTTCTAACCAGCACTGAAAATAAGATGAGAAATGTGAAATCTGTGGAAAGAAGCAATAAACCCAAGTGTTGGCTTTAAATTTAGTAATGGGCTGAGGAACTCAAAACAATGAAGTGCAGTGTGCTTTGTAGCTGCTTATTTTCACTAAGGTGTATAGGTAAAAGTCTCTGATTTCGTCACACTTAATTTTCAAAGACCCCAGAGTCTCATGTTTAATTTAGCAGACTTACAGATTTTGAATAATATCTCATATAAAATATCTCCACGAGGCTTGGCAAGAGTTGGAGAAAAGTATTTAAAAACAGATGTTATTTTTTAGAAATCAATAGTTATACTCACCAACTAATTACTTTGCTCAAGATAATCTGTTTCCTCAACATGGAGGAAATGAGAATCACAAAGATATTTTTTTGTTGATCTATATTTAATCTAATGAGCCAGTTGGCACCCTGAAGGGCTTCATAAATAGATGCTGATAAATAAATCAGGGGCTGATCCAAAGACTACTGCAAGTAATAGAAAGACTTGTTTTGTTTGATTGCATTTGGTTCAGTTTCTAAACCTCTTTCAGAAGTGAACTTTTTACTGTTGCAGAATAATTCACAAAAAATGTCTGTCTGTTATTATATAACCAACATTTTAGTGGATGTCTTCTTTGGCACCTGTATACATGAAACTACTTTTAAAATGTTGATTGGTACTTCAGAAGTTGTGAATGACAGAGCAGATGCTGAGCTGTTTAAGAATGGAAGTTTGCTGAGTCTGATATTTGTATTGGGTCAAGTTGGTAGTGATGTGGAAATATTTAGTGTGCAAGACAAAATTTTGGTGAGTATTGTCTTGACTTGTAATTTAGGTTCCAGTTATATTCACTTTACACGGTGGTACTGTAGCCAGTACAAATGTTTACCACTGACCTCTGGCTCTATTGTGTTAAGCCTGATACAATGCAGGCCTTGCTAATGACTTTACCATGGAAAAGAAGCTGAGAGATTACTGAGAGGGGAACATCCTCCCCCGGAAGGTGCCAAAGGCTGGATGATTGCCCAAGAAGCATGAAGTGACCAAGAACCTGTGGTAACTAGGGAAAAGGTAAAGGTGGCAGGGGGGAGATCGCATCCACCAACTCAGTTCAAGACTGAAAAATCTTCCTCACACATCCCATAAGGAGCATGTGTGCTAATTTATATAGCAAGCAAGGCTAATTTAAATATAACTAACCAATAGCAGATGGAATGGTAATTATGGACCAATGACTGTAAACTGTGATAGGTTTTTACTAATCATGTAACAAGATAAAGAGGCTGTAGTTCCTTTGTGTAGCATCCTAGCTTTGTGGAATTACCACCTAGCACCCATCTTTGTGCAACTATGGAATAAACAGCTATCTTGGCTCTGTGTGTGAGACTGGCTTTTGCACACCAGGTAACGAGCAGGAGAAAGCATAAGATAATAGGTAAGTGTTTTAATTTGTCTTAACTCTTTCCCTTGAACTTCCTTTTCACCCCAAATTTCTTGCATGCAATTTAATGAATGAAATCACAAGAGAATGGACTTCGTTGTTACACCTGATATGCTGTATTTGAGCTCAATTTATTCTAAGCCACTTGTAAAAAGTTCTATGGATGATTGTAAAACAGTTTTAATAGAAAAGTTAAGCAATTCTATTCAAAATACAGGACCAATACCATCCCAGGTGTAACTCCTTATGTTAACCAGAATTGCTTGAAGGATAAATTTAGTTCCTGTTTGTTAATAGATTCAAGGGAAGCTTCATATTCTTGAAATACACTTACCCAATATACACATTAATTAAATTTTACTTTTTTTTCCCCCCATCCTTACTCAGTGGGGTAAATTGGATACAATTTTTTTCAGGCTGTTTCATGTAATTACACCTGAGATGTTTTCAGATTGTTTTTTTTAGTTTTATTGATGTTGAGTAAAAATA
Source organism: Athene cunicularia (assembly GCF_003259725.1). NCBI lineage: Eukaryota > Metazoa > Chordata > Aves > Strigiformes > Strigidae > Athene > Athene cunicularia. The sequence continues at coordinate 1,687,346 of NW_020799099.1, forward strand.
CTTAAAGAATAATGGAAGTGTGGAAAAATAGATGCTTCTGATAAACGTTAATACTTTTTATTTTTGAATAAAAAGAAACCTGATATTGCGAGCCTTCTAGTTATAAATTTGTTCCAATGTCCATCTGTCCATCTATGAAAGATTATTTGTAAAGGTACCTCATGCACTGCGTAAGAGAACATCAGAGGGTTCTACTCATGGATTAATATTTTTGGCTTTGGGGGGCATGATGCAACTACCCCCTTTATCGTCTACTAATCCCAGACAGAGCTTGCAAACTTTCTTAAAGTGATAATGGAAAGATGTTTAGTATGATTGTGTTTCAAATTAGGTGATGCCTAACAATGTGGTAATCTCTCAAGCACTGGAATTCCAAACAGTCCCAGAGCATGTGGGAAGAGTTTCTCCTAATGAGGCAACATTTCCAGCACTTGTCTGTATGCAGGAAGTCCATCTAGCACTAGTGCCAGCATCCAAAGACTGCAAGTACAGCTGTATGTTATAGCATCTGGTTTTAAGAACAAGTAACGATGGTGTTTTAAATATTGTCCCAGACTGATTATGTCATATGCATATATTCTTCTGTGCTGCTAGCCTGACTAAAAGCATGTGGAGCAGCTACCAGTGCTAAATTGTTTCTTAAACATCCGCATACCTGTCAATGTGATATGGCTAGCTACATGGTTTTTGAATGCCAAGGCAGGTACTACTATGATGCCTCTCCGTTTGTAAGCTCCTGTGATCTTTGGAGGCAATATAAGTACTTGATGTCAGAATTCAGTGCTGCCTGTGTGAAAATTTCCCTAAATATTTTCAAGAAGTTTGATGTGGTTTCAGCTCTAAGTAGGGAGCTTTTCTTTCTGAATTATGTGTAAGTGAAATGCTCTAAAAATGTCTTCAGCAAACTGATAAATAGGCAAAACAATATTAAAGACTTATCTTTATATGTGCTCAGGAAACAGGCCATCAAGCTGAATTCCCACTGCCTCTGCTCTTTGAAGATTCATGTTATAAAGCTAAACGGTATAGAAATCACCCTTAAACTCGCACAAGTAATGTGAATTAAATTTGCTACATCTTACTGTCCCATAGGTTTATTTGTTATGCTCCATCGTCTTTAATCAAAACAACTGGTTAAGTTTAGACATAATCAGTTGTAATTCCTGGACAGATTTTTAGAGGCCAGAGACCACTATGTAACTGATTGAGAGTCATTTGTGTCAGAAAATCCTTAACTCCTTGATGCTTCTTTTGTAATCAGGAAAAGGAAGCATGGATTCCCCTTTTTTGACTTATAAAGGGATAAAAGGCTGTACATGCCTATTAAAAATACAGGAATTCTAGCTCCTTTTCAGGAATTCACAGGCCAAGTGCAGTGTGACAGCTGCAGGTAATTTTTTTCCTTTAGAAAATGTAGTGGGGTGTAGGAGTTGGTGAGTCGAATTTAGACAGAAATCCTGTTCAGTGCTGAAGGAAGGCACACTGTAATTTTGTAGAGCACAGATAGTTTCTCTTGCTTTTGTAAGCATGAAGAAATGACTTCTCTTATTTTTGCGAAGAATGAGAAAATCCTCCCAAAAGTAAAGAATATCTCGTATAACGGAGTTTTTATTAGGCAGTTTTTATCACAGCCATGCACTGAACCCTTTACTTGGTCTATATTAGAGCAGTCTTATGCCTGCTTTAACTTGTGCAACTTGTTAAATACTCCTTGGAGATAAGAATCATTGGGATTTTCTGGACTGGAGGAAACCTTGGCCATTTTTACTTTCTTTTGATTGTACGTTACTCCGCCCTGTAACACTGATGAGCCTCTTGTGCCTGGTTATGTTGATTGTAAGACCTTTTATGTCAGCTGTACAAAGTTGTCATAGCGCAACCCCAAATTGGGGCTATTTCACTGAGATAATCTGTGATAATTGACATAACACCTGTTTGTTCTCACAAGAGTCAACAGTTGCATAAGGTTCCAATTACTTCAGAATTTGGCCCCAGGTTTCTGGGAAAACGGTGAGTATTTGTCTATAACTGCTGTTCGCGGGCCATGTACCTGAAATTTGTTGAAAAGTATTTTTCTTGAAAATCACACTGGAAAGTCTCGATGACTCCTTTTTTGACCGTTGCATGCCGGAGAGACCTGTGAGTGAGAGAGTGGAGGAGGCCAGCAAAGAGAACTACGATGAGGTTTGCTTGGAGAATGGATGATGCATCCACTTTGGCTCCGCACTACTTGAGGGATCATGATTAAAAGTTGCTTGGGGAAGCTTGTTACTGCTTTAAAGTTGCCAGTTCTGTGGGTTTCCTGTGGAATTGGACTAGTTTTTAGCAACAGCTGCGGTTAATTTTCAGGAGCCATGGATAGCCATTTTGGGGGCTTTTTTTAATGCTAACAGAGATTTTTGGCTGTCTGGTTGGTGCAGCGGTTTCCACTGTAAATTTTGATTATGTCTCTGAGAGCTGATTAGAGATTGTGAGCCAGGACTGTGCATCAGTGAGCCAGGGCTTGACTCCTCTGTCATGGGCACTGGAAGCTCTTCAAGGACAGTGTTTCAAAGTGCCAGTGACAAGCATAGACGATTGTCTGAGGTACTGAGGGATTTTATGAAGCCTTCTATCCAGTTTATACAGGCCCACTGAAATAAAGCAGGACTTGAATTCTTAGCTTGCTTTCAAGTGTTACTAGCAAAAGGGAGGTAACTTTAGAATCTCAGGTTCTACAGGCATAAAAGCATTTACCGCTCCAGGTAAGAGACCTTACCGCTAACAGAAGACAATTAACCATATTAAATATTTAGGTACTTTTAACAGTCTTGTTCAGATTTATTAGTCATCTGAACATGACTACAAAAACTATGATGATACAACAGTGTGTATGGTGCATTTTTTGTCATTATAATAATTTTTTATTTTCTCAGCTAGGCTGAGGAGCTTGTCTCTGTTGGTTTCAGTCCATAATGAACACCACAAAGCAGTCCCCAACTGAATCTAAGAGTAGAGTTCACCATGAATCTTCTCATTTACTGATGGGAACTAATGTTAAGATCATATTGTGGGTAATAAATTAGTGGGTGGTGGCCTTCTTTGTGAGGATGGTGGGAAAAAAAATTTATACATAAATCCGTGAGGGTTTAGTTATTGATGCAAATGTAGAAGAGGTAAAGAGGAAGACCAGACTTGTTCTTTGTTTAGCTGGCAGATACAGTGGACTCTTTCTACAATAGAGGGAAAGTAATATGGCAGGACAGGATAAAGGAAGTGGGTCTGTAAATTGCTGTTCTTTTCTTTGTGGTCAGCACTAGTGTTTCCAAGTGTAGGGTTAGTGAGAAGACAAGAGAAGGTGGAATAACATTCAGCGTTTCCTAAATGTGACTGTTGAGTAGCAGCAAAACCAGTAACCACAGCTATAAATACCCGTCTTCAAACTTGCCCTGTACAGATAATTAGATTCTGGAGAATATAAGAACATTTCTGCAAGCTTTCTTAGTCTTAAAAAAAGAACACCTTGTTTTCAGTGGCCTTCCTGTTCCCATTGTGTTGATTTCCCTAATTATTCAGGCAATTGTGTTCTACCTAGGGGTGCTAATAGAAAATCTATTTGAAAAACAGTATGAGCAAGTCCTTGCAGGTAAACAATACTGCAAGTCCCTTGGTACCGACATGATAAACTGTATCTGGGCATGATGTAAACTGTATCTGTGATTGCAGCAATGACAGAGAACTACAAAACAAGAGATGCTGGAATATTTTGTAAGAGGTGAGACATTGGCTGCTCATACTAAGATGAAATTATTGAAGTCCCTGGATTCAAGTTAGTGCTCTTGCTACATGATTTAATGAAGTAAAAATAAGTCTGTCTAAAGCTTGATAGAAATAATAACAATTTGGTGCAAAAATGACTTTCCAAAGTACAATGGAAATAAATGTAAATTGAATTAAGAAGGAAAGGAAAAGAAAATGTTTCCCCAGTAGAGATAAAGTGCACAATTCTGGGGGTTATTTTCACATACTTCTGGCTGTTAAATTCCATTTTCTTTGGCAGCTTTATCCAGTCCCTTCTGTAAAGGCTGCAAGAAGAAGTTCCTGTGCAGCATGTACATTTGAATTCTAGCGAGATCTCAAGACAGTTTGGCTGCCTTGTGACAATATTTCAGACTGGTCTCTGATGAATTCCAGAGTGTTACATAAATATCTGGATCACAAATAAAGGTGTGAAGACACTTGGGAGAGCTGTGAAAATAAATCAGTGAGCATTTTGAGACCTTTCTATCCATGACATCTATGACTTAATACTTAGCAGAAGCAACGGTCCTCTTTTTCTCTCTGTTTCCAGTTTAAGTTTGTTTGCACATCCCAAGAAATAAAGGGAAATACTTTGATCTTTTTGATATAAACCAGTCTCTTCTTGATTCCTTTGGATATGGCCTAGGAAATAACTATTCAAATACATATTTTCTTTGTTTTAGAGCCTTTCATAGTGACTGTAGCCTCACTATTAAGAAAAAAAAAAGGTAAAAGCAAGATTTTACTTACAGCAGAGAAGCTTCTCTCTTTCTCTCCCTCCGTTTCTCTGCATGTGAGATCTTAAGTGCGAACACTTGCTCTGAAGGGAAGCTTTCTAGAAATGATTCTGCAACACATTGAATTTGATCTTCAGTCCGAAATGTCAGATGGAGCCTTAATGGCAAGATGCTCTCCAGCTGAGGACCTGCTGTCAATTCCCTGCTCCTTATATTGCACGGCCAAAGCCTGGGCTGGGCTGGCTATGGACCACAGTATATGTGTGCATGGGGAGTGAGGTTTGTCATCCAAAGATAGGAGGAAATTCTGTCATTGTCCAGCTCACTACTGTCCCTTTTCCCCCCCTCAAAGTTGTCTTTGTTTGCAAAGAAATATCTTCTTGATATCTGTAGTGATACTAGGATGAGGTGGTATCAACAACCAGTTGGATGATTATCGTGGAACTGGAAGCTGATGTGTTTAAAAGTGCCATGAAAAATAGGAACTGGCAGCTGACAAAGGTGGCTTTGTGTGTTTTTCATGCACTGAATAACTCGTCAGTATCTCCCCCAACGTTGTCACTGCATCTCTTTCAATTGCTGTGGGAGTCTCCCACGTAATCTTGGAGTGTGATGAGTTACGTTACATGAGGCACAGATTTGCTGTGTCTGTGTCATGTGGAATTGGTGTAGATTAGATAAACTAAAATAGCCCCCAGCACAGATGCATCTGTGTTTCAAATTAAAGCTCAGATATTCCTTGTGCACCCACTTCATCTCCATGTGCTTCAGTTACTGTACAGGCCTGCTGACAGCTTTAAAACAGCTTTAGAGAAGGCAAATGACTGATGGTAACACCAAAGCGATGCAGAGCTCTACGATTTTCATTGCAAACTGTGTTGCCAGTGAACTTCCTAAAAATACAGAAGTGATAGGAAATCAATCCCTAGGTGAAACTGGTAATGACTGAATGCTACCTGTGGAAGGATTAACTCTCACCAGAAGATTATGTGGACCTTCATAGTATACTTAGGGGTGGCTTGCTGCATGTCCTGCTTAAATCTTGCGCTATCTAGGGAGAGAGGATTTGTTCATGGGTGAGGCAGATCCCTTCCATATATAAAAGCATCTTCTCAATAGATGGAGTTTTGCAAGCTAATTGCCTGCTTCCCAACCCCTGAATTGTACTGCCTGAGCTACTGCCTTTTTTCCTTCTGCTCTCCAAATGTTTTACCCAAGGGAGGAGTGTATGCGCCCAGGATGCTGATGAGTGGGGACAGGGTAGATGGAAAGATGTAATTCAGTGGGAGTCTGCCCAGTTTCTTTCACATACCACCAAATCACCAAAAGCTTCTTTCCTTCTGCCAAGCACTTCCCTCTCACCCATGCTTTCTTTCCTATGTGTGTATTTTGTTTCAGTCTGTTGGCATTCTTAGCAAAGAGTCATTCAGTCTCTGCATATTGGTCTGAATCCACATTAAATATATAAAAGGTATGTTCAGTTAAAGTTAAGCAACACTGTGCCTAGTGAAAACGAATAGAGTGAATCATCCTCTGAAAGATTTGAAGACACAGTATGGGAATCCTTTTACATGATTATTTTAACATATGTGTAAAAGGAAGGAAAAATAACACCACGCTGGAGCCTGATGCAAGGAATTTCTGTTAAATCGATAATGTGTTTACACTTAAGTCTCTTGCAGAAGTGACTGAATTTGCTTATGGCTTTAAGATGCTCAAAAGAATGCAATTGTTATTTAGATGGTATGGTGGAGTGAGGGGTGTGTGTGTTTTTTCAAAGTGGGATCACTTCCATTTTATAGTATTGTCCAATAAACATTATTCCTGAGTCTGCTCTACGGACAGCCTGGTTTCCTCATTAGGACAGAAAAACCCACTCAAAATGTACTATCTTCATATCTATCTGTATCTGTATGTACACATATATACCCCATATATATATATATATATATACACATGCCTCTTGTTCGAGTTATTTATAATAATAATATTAAATCTCATTAATGCTCATGATTTGGTACTCATAGTTTTTAACAGATTTCTATCAGGTAAACAAAGCAGAAGGTGTAGGAGGATTTTATGGGAATGGAAAATGATTTCGACCTCAAGAGATCTAGTGTTGTCACCACAAGTATGATTTGCACAGGAAGTTTTTATTTTAAAAGCATATTAAAAGAGAGGAAAGTTGTCTAGCTTCAAAAGTGCTGGTCACCTACTTGTTGGCATTGGGTCAGTTTCAAGGTTCTCTGAATTGTTTGTTTAGAAAGTAATTTCAGTTTTTTAGGAAGGTATTCTTTCAAGTTTCAGTTCCTTGCTGTAATTTTTTTTTTTGAATATAGATTCCTGCTGAGACTATGGCATCACTATCTTCAGCCTGTAAATGAGTGCAAAACTTCCATGAATTAATTTTTGTGTATGCTGCAAGAGTCCCTTCTAGGTGTGCTGTGCAATAAGTTTTAGAACAGGTTTGGTATTTGTGAACACAAAGATACTAGATGCTAGTGGGTATTGCCCAATCTCTTCAAAAGAGTGCAAAGCGGCTGTAAAACACCACTTATGCTGCTAAGCATCCCATCAAGCTCTGGGGAAAAAGGTCAGCAATCAATTTTTATTAATAAGGATGACTCATTAGAATTACTGTGATATAGATCATAGTTGTGAAGGAATTTTAACATTTCTACCGTAGAAGGCATTTGCTGTTGGTTCTTTCTCTGTGAAGTCTAAATTCTCAGAAGAGACTGTAGGAAGCAGATTTATAGGACAACTACTAAAATTCCATAATCTTTTATGACTGAACAAGAACATCCCCTTTCTTGTAATTGCTGCCTTAGTCTTAGCTGCAGACTTAGCTGTTTAGAAAAATACCCTATACTTTTCTGTATAATCACAGCTATACATATATATATATATATATATATATATATATATATATATATATATATATG
>NW_020799099.1:1694857-1731104 GCF_003259725.1 Athene cunicularia
TGTGAATAAGCTGTTGAACCATGCAGGAGATGTTTTTCCTGTAATTCAGGCTTGCCAGTTTTCAGATATTAATGACTGTCTTACATAACCAAGAATGTTGATTCACTGTGTTTTTTCTCTTGGGTTTCTTGCTTTTTCTTTCTTATACTACATTTGCTAGTGCAATGGGGAAGGTACCCTGAGTTTCTTATTGAGTGATTATTTTATTTTGCATTGCTGTTAGCATTAAAAATTTGCCTATATTTGTTTATTTTTTTAAGTGCTCAGGCAGGAGCTCTCCGGTAGATCTTGCTGCAGTGCTTTAAAATGGGGCCATCTCCAGCTGTCTGCTGCATTTCTCTGCTGAGGGGTCCCCACCTGCACCGAGCAAGACCAGTCAGCTGCTCCACCTCATAGCCAGGTGAGACCTAATGTGAAAATAACGTGCAATCAGTCAGCTGTGTTGGCAGTTTGAAGGCTAACATTTTGGCTGTGAACTAATGTAGGTGAGGAATGGTTCCTTTTTGTTCTTTCTGTGCTGTATGGGGTAATGTCTAGCAGAGGGGTAGGCCAGGGAGCTGTAGCTCTTAATGTCCTGAACCACCACAAGGTTCCTAAGAGAGCTGTTTTTGTGATGCTGAATTTTTGCTTTGGACCAAAATTTTACAGGATAATCAGCTGGTGAGTTTGGCTATTTTAGAGCATCACAGTAGGGAGCGGGCAGTTCCTGAATGACTTTGTTATTTCAAAATACACAGAATCAGAAGGATAAAGATACTGTGTGATTATATTTTGATAAAACAGATTAAAGATACTTGTCACACTCTTACACTGCATATATGCACTACTTTTCTACTTTAACAAAGATTCATATATCTGTGTTTGATATATGTGAAGGAAATTTTTTTTTTTTTATATATTGTGAGGATCATAAATCCTTTCTGAGCCTATGATTAAATTATGCCTCTGTTTGCATTTTATTTTGAATGACTTATCTCTTTCCATCATTTAGATCTGCTCAGTCACTCATTTGGTAATAAATTTTTCAACTTCAGAATACGGCATGAATTCAATTCATACATTTCCATTTGGCAATCAGTTATCCCTTACTGATGTGGATTCTCAGCTTTCAAAATTATTGTAGTTAAAATGAAAAAATACATAGTGAATTCATTAAAGCAATGACTTTTTTTTTTTTTTTTTCCCCCCAACATTTTCTCTGTTCCTGAACCAAATGTTTGAACTACCACATCTTAACCTTCGGCTACACTTTTCTCTGTGATCAGAAACTAAAAATGAAAATACCTTAGTATAGTCACATTGCTCTCCTCACAAAAAAGTATCATAAGATGTAGTCATATACAGCAGGCAAAAAGTTGCATAGAGCTTGGAGCCCTACACCTCCCAAGTTGGGAAAATTTTCACTTAGTGTGCAGGTTTTGCTACTCAGGCCCATCTTTAGACATTATAAAACTTTACTGTCTTTCACTTTTATGACACAATTATGAATATAAAAGCAGGTATGTCAATGTTAGGTAAGGAAAATGGTTTGCCAGACTCTGTTATCAATGACAAAACACTCAGAGAAGGTAGTAAAAGTGAAGAGGCAGTAGGTGAAGTTGAGGTGTGATGACATTTGGGAATACAGATCTGGCCTAAGAAAGGGAAAGGGAGATAGCAAGAAATGGTGCCTCTTCCTCTGTGCTGAAAGAGAGAGCTGGAGTTGTTGACATGGTTTCCTTGGAAAGAGTTAAATCTATTCTGCAGAATCTTTTCTTTTTAAAGATAGAGTCTCCATTGTGCAGTAGATGATGTGCTCTCAGTTTCCATACCACCACAAGCAGCATCAGGGGTCTTGTGAGTAGCAGCTGAAGTGAATGCAACCTGAGGAACAGGAAAACAGAGGAGAAAAAGAAAATAGGACGAAGTTGTTGAAAACAGACTCGATGTAGTATTTCGTACAAAGTATTTATTATATTTATATCAGGATGTGTTTTATTAGCTCATAAAACTCAGTCGTATGGATAATTTGAGCAATTAAACTGACTAGGTCCAGTATATTTGTTAGCATTGTAATAGCGTAAAACTTATTTCCACAGGTGTTTCAAAAGACCCACAGAGGGTGAATGACTGAAACATTAACATATTATTCTAATAATATGATGCTGCTCTGTCTGACTCAAGAGCTTTTAACTTTAATAATTTCCAGGTTATTCAATAGCCAAAATGTGTTTTCCGTTCATACTTTCACACTGGTGCATTTTCTTTAGTATAAAGTAGTGATATAATGAATAAATTATATCCAGATGAAAGACTGTCATTTGATACTTCATCCCAGGATGATGTATGGCAAAGTAAACACTTCCCAACAATGTGCTATCTATACGAAGGACAGGGACCTAGATGGTGGGCTGAATTTACATTTGATACAAGGAGGAATGAAAAAGCCTGACTGGACAAGCAAAGAAATTATTACTGACATGGGAACTGGAGATCAAGCTTATATCTTTTGGGTGGGGACTGATGAGGGGTTACTTACGGATTTGTGGTTTAAATTCTTTCTTCAGAAAATGAGGATTTTAAATGAAGTGTCTGCACGAGTCTGCCTCACTGAGTTATCTAGAAGATGATACAAGTTGGTGGTAAGTCACATGGCTGTAGTGGGCATCCTTGTTCAAAATAAACACAAAAGGGCGTTTTTGTTGGTGAGCCTTTGCTGGCTGCAGGCGCAGCTCCCAGCTCCCTCAGAGGAGAGTTTTCAACAGCCACAGTGGGAGTTTTCAAAGCCATATATCTGGCCTGTGCACTGCGTTTGATTCAGATACGTCTGTAACACTTATTGTAACTGATGAATAATTATCCCCACTGCCAAGATAATTTCAGTCAGTGTGATGAGGGCTGATGAAGGAGGTGTGAGCTGGGAAATCTTACTTGAGTTGGAAATCTTGCAAAATTCTAATGACCGTGAGGTCGAGGTGCCTCACTACTTTCACACCTGGTGCCAGATATTTGGTTTTGCATTTGCCAGCAAGCTAGCTGCAGCCAAGGTTTTCTTAATGTTTTTTTTTTTTTATTTTTTTTTTTTTTTGCAAAGACCACCCGCAACTTCTGCTAAGATAGAAAAAGGTTTTGCTAGTAACAGTTTTGTCAGCATTACTTTTTCCATATATTTCAAAGGCCAATCAGCTTGTCTCTTTCTTGGTATTGTGTAATGCACTAAAGACTGCTTGGGTGCTACTACGTTCTTTTCAAGCAGTAAGTAATCTACTCTGCTATTTTGCCCCAAAAGACTGGTGGAAGTTTTCTATGGTAGGAAAAAGAAAAGCATCATCAGGTGGAACTCGCTGCTGTGTTCTTACATGTCATGGATATGTGCCTATTTTCAGAAGATTTTTCAGTTGCCCAGATGAGATAGCTTCATGTGCAGATGCTTAAAAATGTCATAAATAGAAAATGTAGGAAATACAACCCTGTCAAATGTCAACCTCCAACTACATGCCTAGAAAACTATAAAGCAACAAAAAAGTTTTAAATCTCTTCAAATCTATTTGACAGAAACCTCCTCAAAAATCTCCTATTCTTACTGGTAAGAAGGTGGTGCAGCCTTTTAAATATTTGACTGAAAGGCTGAAGAGTAATAGTTATTTTATGACTATTTTAAACTTTTTAGAGATATGGAGAGCAAGCAGAGTTAGCGCTTGACCATTGCCACATAGTCCTCCTCCCCCTATCTAGAGAACAGTTGCTTGACACTGATCAGAGAAATGGACTATGACTCTTAAAGGTAGTTTAAAAAAAAAATACTGAGCACGTCAGTGAAAATAATGTATGCCAGTTTAATGTCAAACATTAGTATTGCATTGTTTGTTGATGGTTTACACTTTCAGACTGAAACCAAACAAATTTCATCTCTGAACATGTCTCTTGAGAAAAAGTTTTTATGAACTATGCGCAAAACTTAAGAAAACCTTTAGGGATGGATGTGACTTAAAGAATTCTAAAAAGTAGGTTGATAAACCCAAAATATCCCCCCTGGTTATTGGGGGAACAGCACTTCTGAAAGGATTGCTTTTATTTCCTTGTAATTTTCAACGAAGGAAAAAACCCCACTGTTTTAAATAATTATAGCAGTTGAACTACCATATCTACAAAAATAAACATGGTGAAAAATCAAATACTGTAAAAGAATCCATGTCAGCAATGAAATATGGAATTAAGAATGTTTCCTAATTACAGGAGAGAGAAATCTGTGCCTATTACAACAGCATGGTATTTAGTACAGAAGAGTACTGTATTTGAAATATCATAGGATTTTAATTCGGGTTATGGCTCTTAATGGAGTTGTTTCAGCTTTTATTCAAGATTAATTCTTAATTCAGTATTTAAACAGACTGGGCATTCTCTCTAAAATAGCAGATTATGACCTAAGTGAAATTTTATTACCTGTGATAAGTTTTATTAATATAAAATATATTTTTGCTCCTGCTGATTGATTGTCATCATCTCCTTTCAAGAGGAAGGGTGTTCAAATACACTCTAATTACTTATTATCTCATCTGATAGGCTCTAAGCTTAAAAGGCTATGAAATTGTAGTATTTTTTCCCAGAAGAAAGGAGGAAAAGGTTTTCTTGTAGTTTTTCAAGTGTAAAAATCAATCATGCTCCAAATGATCATTAATAAAAAAGGTAACTTTTACACGTCTTATGTGATCAGCGGGTCTATTAACAGATCTCTGGGCTAATTCAGATTATCTTTATGAAATAAAGCCTCAGGTTGCTGCAGCAGCAAGGGGCTAACGGTTTACAGTCAGAGTAGAGGTAGCTAAGACACTTAATTAAATTATCAGGAATGCTTGATCTAATCTTAGAGGGTCACATGCCAAAACCAGGGAAGACTCTTGTTGGATATTGCCATGAGGATCACAGTAAAAATAAAATTGCTGTTTTGCAAAACATCTTGAGGCAGTAGAATTCTTAATTTGCTGAAGGGAAATGGAGTTGCCAAGCAGACAGATTGTGTACCTGCTCTGTCATTTCTAAATTAGCAGTGATATTTTTAAAAGTAATTGCAATTCAATAGTAGAGACTCTAAAAGTGAGAGAATTTGTCTTTATTACTTGTGAAAGAAAGCCACCCCACTAACTTAAAGGAGGGATGCTGCACCATCAGTTGAGGCTATTGAACAAACACCACATGTACTGTGCAATTAGAAAACAGTCTTTTTATCAACAGAGAATAAATGTGAGCAAAATCCAGAGAAAAAGATGGAGATGCACGCTGTATTTAGGAGTTGTTAATGTAGGTATGGTTTTAAGTGAGTTGATGCAGTATCATTTGTATCTACAGCGGTGCTACAGTTTAAAAGCTAAATCATAGCAAATTTCTCATTTGGAAAATGTAATTTGGCTTGAATCAATAAATGTATTGATTCTCTTCACTGAGAGGAGAATTGAAATGTCCATGTGACACGTGCAAACTGCAACCGATCCGCTGGCACCTGACCAGGGCAAAGAGACCCCCTGGTGGGCCAGCCAGGGCATGGGGATTTTGTACGAAGGCAGTTGGTTTGCTTTGAGCCACTGCTCTGAACCAGAGTTGCACTGGAAGGGTACCAGTGCTGGGTATAAGTGGTATTTTAAAAATGATTTATTCTGTTGGATCCATTCACTTAGTCCTTATTTTCTTAGAAGCAGACAGATTTAATTTTCATGCACTTTCTGTTGAGAATGATCACTCCTAATTTACTACTCAGGAAGTGAAAAGACAAAAGCCAAACCCAAGCAAGCCTCTGTAACTGCCTGGACAATGAAATCTAGAGCTATTATTCAACATGTTGAATAACAAAACCCAGTTCAAGCTTTATTGACCAATTCTATCAGGAGATGCTTAGATGATTTAAAGTTGAAAAAGTATAAGCTCTTCTAGTTTGGAGACAAATATGGGTTGTAAAGTACTTTTGTTTGTTCCTTAAAGTCTTGGCTTTACTTTGGGATGGATGTGGCTGAGTATAGTGTCAATTTGTTGTTGAGGCTGTAGCAGGGAATAAATCCATCTTGCAGATTTTCAGGAATAAAACTGTATAGGGAAATTCCTGCATCTCTCCTCTTTCTTTGAGACACTGTACACGCTTTTTGCCACATCACACTGCCTTTGTTGCTTCTTGTCAGTTTTTGTTACTGAAGGCATAAAAAATGTTTTGTTAGTGGTGCTGAGATACACAAGAAAAGAACTACCCACAGAATAGCACAGTAAGTAAATAGACAAATCACAATATTAGCTTTTCACACATGTTTGCTTTGATAAAGGAGAGAATATAAACCCTCACAGCACGGAAACATGTGCCGGTTTTACAGGCTCTGGACCAACCCTGCCAACCATTAGACCCATGTAAACCTGCTTGTGTTAACCTGATGTAACATTAATCTCTGTTCTATTGCTTACCTGTTTCTATTTCTCTCTCACTTTCTCTGCCTCTCAAGTCTCTTTGCATGTTGGCTGGACTGTGTTGATTGCATGACATGAAGATGCAACATATGCCGTTTCCAGAGGTTGTGACTCTTGCTGACTCCTCATGGTTGAACTTCAAAGTGCTATCAAAGCTCTCTTGGCCGGATGGCCCAAATAGTCTGATCTACTGGGATTAACAAACATCAGTCTTTATTCTTTGTCAGGGCATGTCCCCATAAATGGGGTTTCCTCAGTGAGGCTGAGACTCCACATCAAAAATTCACTGAGCTGCTTTCAGACTCCCTGTCCCCCTTCACTCATTTGTGTGTCTTACTGGCATTATATGCTCCCTCAATTTTGCCAATTGGACTTCAGTCCTCTAAAGATGTAAGATCAGTTTAAGCTAAGCTAAAAATGTTCCACTCTCCAAAGGAGTAATTTCACCATCTCTGAGGCCCTTAGCTGTCCTCTTCCTGCTGCCCACACAGCGGGTTAGAACTAGTGACTGGGGCTGCAGTGTGAGCCCCTGGGTCACTAAAAACTGCTTCTTGTTGCAGAATTTTTTTTTTTTTTGTGGAGTTACTGTTGCTAGTGATAATGCAAGAGTGACAGCGGGCATGTGGGAATATGGTAGGAGTGGACTGCCCACTGGGAAAGCAATACTGTCTTGTGTTTGCTTAAGCTATTACAATTTCCCACCCATATCCTCATCTTTGAAATAATGTGGTCTGAAAGACAGAAAAAGAACAAACCCAAAAGCATATTACCTGGCATCTCAGCCAGTCATAAACCCACTTGAATTGCTACAAGTAAGGAAGCAGTAATCTCTCTTGAGTGCCTTGGCATACTTGGAGGTGGAAGTGTCTTAAAATGGCTTTGCCACTTGAAAGATGTTCAGTACAGAACCACATCCTGAGGTGCTTGTGCCATCGATCTCCCTTCAAACTTCAAAAGCAATAACATAATTCTCCATAAGATTTTTCCCATTGTTTCCCTTTTGTTTGTCTATATGGATATTTAAGTCAGGATCGAAAAACATACTGGCCTACAGCTCAATTTTTTTGGGGGTACTTTAAAGCAAGCCTGACTTTCAGAAATGCTGAGTGTGCCACAGCTCCTGTTTAAACTCAGATGCCGCAGTGCCTGGCTGTGGTGCGTAATGAGCCCCCTAGAAAGAAAAAAACATGGACAGAGCTCTGGGTTATTTAAAACTCTGTCTGCTTGGCTGAACGACAGTATTGCTGGACATGCCAAGACTTGTTAATTTATATTTACTCTTTTCATCTGTTAAAGCAATAGGAGTAACAGAGTTAGATTCCTATAACTGCTAGTCATTAATTTTTCACCCTGGCTGGATATTAACCCTGCCACCAGCCACTTCCCCCAGTGCAAGAGCAATTTGAATGCCCTGTTATCATTAGTTATCTGAGAAGATGACAATGACACCCACCATATGCATGTACTAACTTTCCATCACTCGGAGCGTTTATCTGTACTATGTAATTCCAACCAGAAGATATGTTTGCATTAATAATGAACCTTCATCTAGGTCCTTTCCCCCCCTGTCCTCTCCTAGCCCCCAAACCTCCAGGAGATCTGTAAGCTTTCAGAGACTGAAAGGGTTCTTGCTAGAAGACAGGTTGAGGTAGAAAAGATAAATGGAGTAAAACTAAGATAAATCTAGCAGTAAGATGATCCTGGAGTGTGTTTTTGTTGTTTGGGTTTTTTTTACATCTTAAATGTTGGTACGGTTTATACTTCATGATGCAAGTTTATACTCATATATCTCAAGTACAGAAATGTTAGCAAAATAAGAGCTTGTGTTCTATTTGGGCTCTATATTCAAGGCTCTTGAAGAAAAAAACCACAACCCTCTTTGTTACAAAAGAGAACATTCCAAGGAGGTGAACTGACCTTTAAACCTGTTCTTCTTTTCGAGGCTTCTACCAGAAATGTTCAGCTGAAGTCTAAATATAAAGAGAGCCCCTTGATCTGCATTTGTGTGACCATCCCTGTGCAGCTCCTTAGCTGGCACCAGGAGAGCAAGGGGTGTGGTTGTCAAGTGTGGCTCCGTTGTGGCGGCCATGTGAGGCCCGAAAGCCTGCGGGGTAGGAAGAACAGAATGGAATATTTACAACAGAGATGGGCATAAAAATCTTTAAATAGGTTTGGGTTTTGGTTTTTTCTTTCTTTCTATGAAACTTTTAATGGTTTAGTTCATTAAAATTCTAATTGCGTTAGGAACGTTTTCCATGCTGACTTTTTGTGATGCATCTATCAGAGAAGGATACATTCAGAGGTTGTTTTTGGGACTGAAGGGTTAAAAAGGTTTAAATTGATTAACTCTGTAAATAATGTTCTCTTCCCTGCCCCTGTAAAATCATGGTTTTTTTACATGATAAAGATTATAACATTATAAAGATTATGAGTTTAAGCATTTAAATGTTAGGAAATGTCACAGTTGAGGGAGATGGCAGAGCTTTAATTCGGTTCTTTTCTGAGCAGGCATTATCGTACTGTTTTTAATTATACTGTCACATATGTTGGTCATCCCATTGTTTAATTTCAGATCCCCATTCCAAAATGTGAGGTCAAGGGATTTTTGAAGACAAACACATAGCAGCAACATTTCATTTGAAGCACAAGTTGCAAAAAATTATATGTAAGTTAAATGGATGTTTATAACAAAGTGTCTGGAGAAACTTCATTAG
Source organism: Athene cunicularia (assembly GCF_003259725.1). NCBI lineage: Eukaryota > Metazoa > Chordata > Aves > Strigiformes > Strigidae > Athene > Athene cunicularia. The sequence continues at coordinate 1,703,995 of NW_020799099.1, forward strand.
AAATCATCACCTAGCTTAGGAAAGGCCTGTAATGGCATAAGAGTAGACTGCACTTGGAAAACATGGGTTAAATTATTTTCCTAACAGGCCGGTGATGCAGTCCTCCTCTCTTGCTAAATGCTACACTGAAGTTGTACACTGGGGTACCTCTTCAGTGAGGTCTATTGACTTCTACTCTTTGTCTTCCCACTGTAAAGATCCAGCAACTGTTGGTGAAAATATTGACAATATCTTAAATCCATGAGGTTAAAAAAACTGGAAGCCACTAATGTTGATGTTTTATCAGAAAGCTTGGTGATAGCAAGTATTTCTGAAAAAAATCCTCAGGGATTGTGCAAGTCAGTGCAAAGAGTTCTGCAGGTCAAGGCAACTTTCATGAGCAGTTGTTTGTAAAAATGAGTGAAAAATACTTAAATTCAGTTTTAGGCAAGTAGTATAAAATCATTATTTATTTAATTTAGTAAATCTAATGCAAAGGGAATGGAACAACCTGGATAATTACTATTTTTTTTTTTCTAGCTTGCTTTTTTCCACAGTAAGTGCCCTCTTTCTTGGACTTTCTACCTTATGAAAAATACACAGTGTATGTGTACTGTATATAAATATGCCTTCATGACATCAAAGAGTCTGGATCTGGTGCTTGGGTAATCTATAAGATTATACCGACCATAACGTAGCAGGCACATGCCAGACACTTGACCCCTGAAAGGCAGTCACAGGCCATGCCATATTTAAACACAGCTAGTAGTGTAGTTAGCAGCCAGCATGCAGTTGAACAAATGTGCATTGTTTTTACAATTGAAACCACATGCTGAGTAATATAACATAGGTGCAACTTTCCTGAGAACGTGTGGACAGTTGGAAATGTGAATGTATTTTTTTATTTATGTTATGTCTGTGCGTCTCAGGGCTCCCTTACTTTCTTAGTGAAACTCGGACAGATCAGATATGTAGGATTGATGGAGCTGGGCACTGACAGAGCAGCTCTGTTCCAGCTGCAGTGACTGTGGAAGAATTGGATCTGGACCCTCTTAACCAGTCCTCCAAGAGTAAGATTTCAGTTACCATGACCAGTCGCCAAGGACTACTTTATTTTAACCCATGTCAAATCTGAGCTTACCTACGGGGCTAAACCACAGCCTGCTGAGCCAAGTATATCTGAATACAAACTCATTTCACTGGCTGTTTGTTACTTTTTGGAAAATTCATCCACATACATGGAACAATCTCCACCAAACTAAACTTTTCAAGCTCCATTGCATTTGAAACACTGCATGCTCCTTCCTCCCAGCTTACAGTCATTGCATCAGTTCCTTGTCTATTGGAAAATGAAATGAACAGAAGTTAGATATATATAAAAATCCTCTCTGGGATAAACAAGATGGAAAGATGGGTTTAATGCCTTGACTGCCCATTAGGGTTTATGAGTGGTCTCGGCTTAGTGTTACTTGGGATACTTCTAGTTGGTGATGTTTTTTATGTTCATAAAGTTATCTTTTTATTGATTGTTGCACAATAATAACCAAATCAGTGTGCTGCTGAATTGAGATAACATTTTCTATCCAGAAAAACACTTCTAAAAAAAATATTTTCCTTTAGGGGTGATGTAATTACAGTAATGGTGATGATGATTGTGATGAGCAATAGACTGAGAAGGTTCTACTTAACTCTGTTGAAGCACACTATAAGTAACAAGCAAGTCAAGCAGAAAAGAAAGCAAAAAGGAAGCAGCATTTATGCTAGTAATCTTCTTGACATTAACTGCACATGTTGGAGCTGCCCATGGTGTGGCCAAACAGCAGGCAGGGTGAACAGTCCCCGAGATGTACGGTCTTCTCACTGGGGGAACCACATGAACTGTTTAAACAGTTTTCTGTGTACTTTTGGCTTGGTGGGATACTTTTGTTGTTATATGGCTGTGAATATAAGTACATTACAGTGACTGGATACCATCACTGGCTGTTGATTGAAAGAAAGCAATGTGCCCTTCCACCACACGATAAGGAGTTTGAAGACACCTAACAACCCACAGATGAACAAGGGTTTTTGCATGCCTGACCCTCCCTGCCCTTTCCCCTGCAGCTCTCCGGGCTGTCTACCTCTGTGCTGGCATCAGCCTCTCTTTCTCATCTGTCAAATCCACAGGGAGGGTAAAGGGAGCTTTGCAGGGATACTGGTCTGAATTCTAACCAGGGTCGGGAGAATCTGATGTGTGTGTCAGTGTGCTGACAAGTCTTGGCATTTGGTTCATGCTACATGAACTGTCAGTGAGCTTCTCTCTGGGTAGGACACAGCTAGCCTTTTGAAAAACTGGTAGTGACTATAGAGCATAGGCAGGAGCACTTCTCTTTTGTGTAAATTCCAGTCTAAGCTCAGAAGAGAACTTTTTCATCTTGAAAGTTGTTTTACTTTAATATCATTGAAGCCACAAAACAAAGAACACAACACACCATTCTTTTGTGCGACAAGAACAAATCTGTCCTCTACAAGAGGAAAAAAAAAAAAAAAAAAAAAAGGAAAAAAAAAAAAAAAAAAGAAATTGTTTCTGCACGTGTAAAAATGTACTTGCACCAAGTGATTAGCAGTAATGGACTTTGTTCCTTGATGATCTTCAATCTCTTGTGTGTGAGTCATACTTGGGCTTTTCATTCTTCTAATTTTGGCTTTTGTAAGTTTTTATGTAACTGATCGGCCATCCATTCGCTATTATGTTTGGTACTGTTAAATGAAAAAAAATATTCCTATAGAAAAAAGGAGAAAAGCTGAAGTGCTCTGATCAAATACACTAAATAAAACACCACCACAGGTTTGTAGCCTACATGTTGCTTCACCCTTGAACCCACATCAGGGGTGAAAGAGGCCAAGCTAATTGGAAGGGAGGCTGAGCTACCATACTTCTTACTTGCCAAGATAAGGAGTGGAAGGAATGAGGATTTTAGGCTAGTTGCAGTTATTTTAATGTGTTTTTTCCTTTGTTTTTGTCTTTGCTTCTGGTTCCAGAAACAGCTGAAACAAGCTTTCCTCAAAATGCTTATCTGTTTTTTCCAGACTTTGGTTAGTTGCTGAGCTGAATTCCTGGGGCTATGCAGTTCTCAGTGATCAGGTAGGAAGAATATTATGTGGAGGCAGCAATTATTTGTCAAATACTGACAACGTACTTGGCATGCTATGAGGCACGGATAGGAAAGCTTTACCTGTTCTGAAGTGCTGCAATTTAGGTTGCAGACCAAAATAGAAAGACAAATTGCACAGGAAGCTACCATTGATATTTTTTAATCCTTTAACTTGGTGTTTTCTAACAAGAGTTAAGATTTGCATGAGGAGAGAACAGGTCTTTATGTACCAGGGCTGTGGTTGCTAGTTAGACTGGCCTAGCCACAGAGCAAGCAAGAGAGGAATGGGAGAAAGAAACTCTGAGAGAACTGGAGACATTGGCATTACTAGAGAAGAGTAGGAAAAGATTGGGATATTGTAAGAGAAGTCTAGTATGCAGGGTTGTGCACAACGTGGAAGATAACAAGAAATATTTACATTTGATGGCAAAGGGCAAAGCTGCTGAACATTCAGAAGCTTCAGCAATACAAGACTGTGAGCCAAGAAGACAGTTGATGCTGCAGCAGTTTAAAATTAAGAGAGGGTAGTTATGAAGCATTGAGGCTGTTAAGAGAAAGTGAGATTAGAGGAGAATTTATGTCATGGGTAAACAACTTGGGTATTAGAAAGCAAGGGTTATCTTTCAGCTCAAGATAAAATGAGATGCTGAGGAGAAAAGGTGTAGTGAGGGAGAAGATTCTGACAGGATTTAGAATTAGGAGGAAGACAATGATCAGAATACTGGTTTTTAATCAGGCGAGAAATAAATTTTACAAAATCAAACCACCTCTTTTCCTTTTTCTTCCATCTCCTCCCCCCTCCTTCCCTTTCATGTGCTAAATGACTCTAGTGGAACTGTGCTGTAGGTACAGTATATTGTGATTAAATACTCTGTAATGCGCTCTGAGATATAATGGACCAAAAAGTATAAATAGAATGCCAATTGCATAAAATAAATCTCTGAATTCTTGCTGCACCATGGTGAAGTAGCTCAGTTACAGCTTCGACCACCCATGAATGCTAAGCACACAGTAGGGGGACTTTTGGACTCACATCTCACCTATTATCTTGGTAGTAGGGTATGAATCTCTTTGAATGTGAAAGCCTGGTTTTGTTTAAGTGAAGAACATAAGAAAAGGCTCTTTCCTTATTTTATTTTTTTTTTCCCTTGAGCAGATGAAAGGTGGATAGAAGTGACCATAAATTTTAGGAAGCGAAGAATTGGAAAAAGGCTAAAGCTTACTGAGCAGGAATTCTATTTTTCCAGCCATGCCCCTGAACTACAAATGTTAAGACTCTCCTGTACAAAGTGTCACTACTTGGTCTATATAAATTCACTGTCAGAACAAAGGACACTTTCTGGAAAGGAAACAAGACTGTATTATACCATTCAGCGACTAACAGAAGAAAGAGAATAGCTACTTCCTGCCAACATTCATACTCTGAAGATGTATGCACGAGGTGGTAGGTGAGCATTCAGTTCTTCCTACAGCTGACTCTTAGTGGTGATTTATCCAGCTTGTGGATTAACTTTATAAAAGACTTGGAAACATAAGTGTGGGGCTGGCAGGTTAGCTTTAGGAGAGTGATATCTGACGATGACTGTAGGGGTCACCTGGAAGCAATTGAGTTGCCTCCATGCAGTGTGGAGCAAACAGACCTGTGCTCTCTGAGTTGAGCCAATGTGGCTGTTGCAAGAGCATACTACCATTGCTGGAAAAACAGGAATATACTTCAAAGGCTTTATCTAGGTCCAACTAAACCAGCTACGAACCATGTGCTGGTTCACTCTGACTCTTGCCACTTCCTTGGGTGACACTATGAGAGTGTAGTTTCTAGAGGCTGCAGAGAGCATAGAAGCAATAGGAACAACTGCTCCAATACAGGCTGTGCTCAAGTGAACAGCCCCTCGGCCTGGCTGGGCTGCTGGCAAACGTTGTTGCTCTGGCAGAATCCTCTGTCTCTTCCTCCCCACCCCAGATCTCTACTGGGCATACTGGCTCCTCTCTAGTACTGACGATGAGGAACCCGGACTGCCTCACTCAGAGCACTCAAGAGGACAAGTGCTGTCTTTTCTTTAAAGAGTTTTTTTTTGTTGTTTATTTGTTTGTTTTTTTGTTGTTGTTGTTTGTTTTTTTTTTTCCATTCTCCAGATTATCTTAGTTCCTTAGTTCTGTTACTCAGATTTCTTTCTGTTTGGCTTTTCTTTTGTCTTTTAATGGAAATTTAATTCCTGCTTTACCTACTCTTCCTGGCCCTTTCTACCTTCCCAGTGGAGAACTGTCCTTGCTATCAGGACAGGGGTTTCCACTTCCTCAGCAGTTTGACACAACATGTTCCTTGCTGTCATGTCCTTTCCCGTCACAGCAGCTGACTGCCGGCCTTACAGTACCTCTGCTGACTGAACATGAGGCACAGCACAAGAAGTGGCACAATGACTTTACATTCTTGCTGTGCTCAGAGTTGTAGTATTCCAAGGTACTACTACAGATATTTTCTGTGGAGAGCTTAAAGGATAGGAAATGCATGTGGGAATTATTTCAATACTCCCTGCCTTGCCTATTTGCTGATGCTGAAGTTTCCCTTATTCTCCTACCAAGAGATTAGTGTTGAACATATCATCATTTAAATCAACTTGTTTCCTGAGGATTTGGGATACCCTGACCCAAACTAATTTAATGAGAACAATAATTGCCTCATCTCCCACCACATAAGATCTCAATCCTCTTGTTGGCACAGGTATGTTTCTACAGGAGACTTAAAATGTTCTGCTCTTTGAACCTCTGGTGTTGGTGGCTGTTCACTGATGGAATAATTAAAAAAAAATTATCAGTAAAATATTTTTAACTGGAGTGTGATTTGATACACTGGCTGATCTACACTGTTGAAAACAGACAGTTTCTTCCTTTCAGCTAGAAGAATAAACCAGATACCTAACAGTCTTTTGCTACTTTGTGGATGCTGCACAAACTGTCAGAAGGATCCGTCTTTGCAGTGTGAATTACAAGCTGTGTGATTTGGAAAGCTGTTCCTATTCTGCTGGTTATGTCCTTTCATCTCAGCCAACCAACTGTGGTTGTTAGTGTCTTTCACCTCCTGTGCTCTGCTTTTTGTGGTGCCTGTTTGGCTTCTTTATTATTTTGAGCTGCCTCCGGTTTTCTCATTTCTGGCCTTCAGTTTTGTCTGCTGTGATGCAGAAAGGCTAGTTCTATTTCTTTGGACTGTTTCAGCTTGAGGCCAACTTCTGGCACCGTTAAGAATGGGGAGAGTTTTTACATTCTGCTCCAGCACATGACATAAGTCTCTCCCCTTTTCACCATGTTGTTTCAATTTTTATTGCTATTTCATGTCCCTTGAGACCCTTGAAATACAAAGTCATTGTCTCGCCACATGCCCAAGAGCTCTCCTGGCCACCAGTGGTCACCCAAAGACACATTTTCCTTATAAGCTCCTTTTGCCAGCTCTCAATCAGAGCCTGTTGCATGCAGAGACACAAAACCACATGTGTGTGTGAGAGTATGTAGGGCTTAGTGGTCACCTCGCAGATACCTAAAGTGCAGTTTTTCAGGAATGCCATACCCAAGGAAAGGAATGCCTCTGTGCTCAGCCCTCTTTGGGATAATTCCTCACAAAAGTTAACCTAAAAGTAACTGTTTATTTACAAGTCCCGAACAGATGGCACATACACAAACTTGTAGATACAGATGAACAGAAGGGAATGAAACCCGCATCCCCCACCCCCCCTATTCTCTAAGCAGCAGTTAATTCAGATCTGATGGTTTCCTTTACTCTGTATGACTCAACGGACAAGCTGGCAAATTCCTGGCAGCATTTATAACCCAGGTGTCTAGTTTTCACTAAGTCTTTATATCTTCAGGTTACATTCACTGAATGGAGCCTGAAGCTGAAGGATTCCTTTTCTGTGTTTGGTCCCTATTCACCTTTAGAATAATTTCAGCTAAAAGATTTCCCCTGACCTGCTAATTTATCATTCTTTAATTCAAGCAAGAAGGGTTTTTGCCTTTCTTCCTAACAAGCCATTGCTTGCTGCCTTATGTTTAGGAGGTGCTAATTTCTCTTGTGCATCACTTGGACACTTCTTAATTGCCCATACAGACATGTAATAACCTTTCCCATATTGATGTTATTAACTTTTTAGGGTGTGACCCTGCTTCACCCTGGAGCTTGGAATATCCAAATCCCGGACAGAAGCTTTTTCTCTTCGTTTGCTGGTTGTATTTTATAGAATTCCATCATTTTAATTGATTCAAAGAGCTTGTTACTGGTTCTTTATGAAATCAAGCCTGAAGGTAATCAATAACTCTGAAGTATTAATAGATGTGAGGTGCCTTGTCTCCCTATCACCTCCAGATTTAGGTTTTTTTTTTTTTTTTTTTTTTTTTCCTCTTGGCATGCTAAATAACCTTTTATCTGTTTACTAATGTCCTTTCCTTCCCTCACTTCTTTATTCTCTTTCTTCTTCTTCTTCCATATTTCCTGTCTTTTTCCTAATCTATTCGCCCCCCAAACTCTGATTCATGATCCCTGTGAGATGTAGCTCCATTGGCTGAGGAGATGTGGGGGAGGCCATCTCTTTAGGCACTGATAACTCCAACAGGGATCATAAATCAGAGCTCTCTGCTGCTGTAGTTCAGTCTCATGCAGTAATGTAAACTGGAGCTGATGGCAACTCCATTAATATGACAGCCCAAACTGCCTCAGCTGAGGAGCAGACGTATCACCTGCTCTGCCATTTTTGTGGTGGGTATGGTAACCTCTGGCAGAGTAGAGGAACGGACAACCACGCACCATCCTCCCTCTCCTCCATGAACTGCTAGAGCTTGACAGTCAGGGTCCTTGGACTTTTCATTCTTTCTTGTCTTCAAAAATTTCTTCTACAGCCTCTTCAAAATTAACATTCCTTGCACAATCCCATAGTCTAAGACCGCTAACTTAAAAAGCCCTGTCTCACCTCAAACCACCCTGAGAGAAAAATAAACTCACTGGCTAAAGTCAATGCACCTCCAGGGATGGAAAAGAAAAACAAGCAAATTCTCTATCTGTACCTAATTAAAGGCTATTGTTACACTCCTCCCTTCCCTTCATATAAAAAGGAACCACAGCTCTCAGGGATATTCTTTCCATGTCAATGGAGACATGACAGCCTTGATTTGTGTGTCACTCTGGCCAACTGCTCATATGAACTGTGTTTTCTCCTCACATTAAGTTCCTAATTCATTCAAAAGGAGGAGTAGAATGAACAGTTGGCTCCTGCATGCCCAAAGAATATGGGATCAAGTTCTGTTCTTTCCTTCCATCTTCTCCAGAGATGCAGCACTCCATGGAAACCAAATCAAAGCTTTCATTTGGTACTGTGTCTCACTCTTTAGCCAAATTAATCTCTGCCCTGACAGTAGCGATGAAACATCAAATACCTTGCATCAATTTTATTACCCCTTTTTATTATTCTCATCTGGGTTCAGATGAAGGATTTCTTCACTTGAAATATTCTTGGTGTGCCTGTAAGCCACCTTTTTGTGATAGTGGGATAAAGATTCACTTGGAGCTGGGTAAGAACAAATCTATTTAATTGACTGATTATTGAAACTGAAATTTAAAAATAGTATGGGGTAATGTGGGGCAAATGAGGGAGCCTGGAAGCATAGGACTTCTCACAAGAGAAGGCAGATCTAACTGTAGAATGGTTATAATGTCCTAGTAGCACATAAGGGGCTGAGACTGTGTTAGCCACTTGTTAGACTACATCTAGAATACCATATCGAGTTTTAAGCAATATGAGAAAGTTATTAATAAGGGTAGCCCAGCAGAGGCCCACTAAGATGACCAGGTGGTGGAAGCACTTGCTTTGTGAGGAGAGACTGAGGGAATGGCTTTTTTCAGCATGGAAAAGAGACAGCTTTGGTCCAACCTTCTAGTATGTTACAAGGAGTTTACTGAGGAGATGAAGCCAGACTTTTTACAGTGTCATAAATTGAAATGAGAGGTTCAGACTGGGTTACAAGAAACAACTTTTTTATTCTGAAGATAGTCAGGCAGCAGACCGGGCAGCTTGGAGAGGCTGTGCAGTCTTCATCCTTGGGGGTTTTCAGGACTTGGCTGGATCAGCCTGGTCTGACCTCAGAGCTGACCCTGCTTTGAACAGGAGGTTGGATTAGAGCCCTACTGAGGTACCTTCCAACCTGAATTTTCCTACGATTCTTGTGTCTCCTGTTGTTCTAGTAGACTGCTACCTTTTCCTCACCATATCAAATTAAGAGGGAATAATAAAGAACAAATAGTTTACTTTGAAGAAAGGAAGTGGCAGGAATGGGGGATTGAAAATGTCCCATTATTTGGTTTACTTATTAAAGGCATCTGACATTTTCCCTTTGAATCTTTGTGATTGTATTAGAGAGCTGGGGAAAAAAGTAAAAAGAAAGTCTGAACAATTTGAATTTGGTCCTTAGTACATGTCCAAAAATCTTTTTATATATCTTTTCCTAGATAAATTTTGTACAAATTGGCTGATGTCCTTAGAATTATTTTATGAATTAAACAAACAAACAAAAAGGTATATTACTTTATTTTGTGCTTTGTTATGTGTGGTGGCAGATACAGAAAGCCTATTTAGGACATGGTCAGTGTTCAGCATGTTTAGCTTTTTTGTAGTCATTTTGTTTTTTAAGATTCTCCCCTTACTCTTAGCTATCATTATTTCTGCTACTTTGGCAGAAGAATGAAATGATTCAGCCTCCCTTTTATTTAGTCAGACACATCTGGGTATTTAATTTTCTGAAGAAGAAGAAAGAGAAAGTACCAAGAATTAAGCACAGATGACAGATGTTTATGTGGCTAAACTTTCAGTTTGGTTTAAATAACACAGCGAGGAGTAGGAAGGAATGTAACCTTTTAAGCTTTCCTTTGTTTACAGATATGAAGAGAGAGAACAGTAAATAAGTCCATGTTATAGTATGCCTTTTAAAAAAATCACATGATATATCACCACCATATGGAAGCTTGCATGCCCTTTCCCATAAGGATATGCCACTTGAGAAGGGATTTATAGGCTGCTAGCTCATAATACAGTAATATTTACGATGGGTTACCAACTTTGTCTGTAACCCGTTCCTAAAATTCCCTTTGGAACAGCACCCATGGCTGGCCAAGGACAGCACCAGTCGTGCTGCTTGACAGTTGTTCAGCATCTCAGTCCCTAAGAAAATACTCAGTTTGCTGAGCACAGGACACTGGTGACCACAGGACTAATTCAGATCCTGCAAGGAGTTGTAGTAGTCCTGTGGAACAGGAGCTGTTGTATATTTACTTTAATGGCTGTTGCTGGAAAACATGAACTATAAACAAATTCTCTGTATTGTAAGCACTAGAAGAAAACAAGGTGAGGTGGGACTGAATGAAGGGCTTGTATTTTAGACAGTGAACAGCATATAATCTAAGGGCAGGTGTTTGGAGTTTTGTAGGGAAAATATGCTTTTTAGGTCTGCTGTAGCATTTGATTTAAGATTCAAAACGTCAGTGCCCACTGGCAGTGAGATAAAATATTTAGTGTCACTGCATTTTGGGAACAAGTAATTCTGACAAATTGATCACTGCTTATTTGCCAAGAAAGTTATTAGGACTCAGCTGAGGAGCCAAGAGCAAATCTATTCCTTTCCTGACACAATGTCCAAATGATTTATGTATTTTCACTTGTGTGGTAATGGTTAAGTCATGTCTTGAATTACAGGAAATTATGCTTTTGCTATCAAGCTTTCAAATTACAATTCTATTTCTTAACTAACAAAATTATTTCTGATAAAGAACATGTGATGGTTTAAAGAAGAACCAAGGACAAGAATCTGAACTACAACAGCTGAAACTTGAAGCAAAAGCAAAGTTATAACAATTTTAAATAAGTTGTTTGTACAATGCACATATAGTAAATCAATTCTCTAAAATAAATGATGATAACTACTGTCCCAGTGTCCTTGTGATGTGGGCTTAATATGAGCTAGTAACGTGGGATGGTTTCTTTCATTAGACAGCATGAGATCAAACTTTTCTGTTTAGAAGATGTCTCCTACATTGTTGGGTTTAGGTTTATTTACTCTTTTGGGTCTCATTCTGCAACATACTTAGCTTTCTGCCTGTGATTAGACTGATTTCTACAAAATACATGTTACTGGAAGCGTGTGTGTGAGTATTTACAGTAAGGTTCAGGTTTGAGTTTTGTTAAAGGGATTGGTAACAGGACAAAAACATAAAGTGAGTACATTATACATCTAAGTCTAAACTGCAGGTTCTCCTTTTTTTTAGCTACTTCCTAAAGTCATTAGTGCCTAATGCTGCTATAAATAAAACCTTGTTAGTGTGTAAACTTTTGTGGCTCTAATGCTTTTATATGCTATGGAGACTGCTACATGAAAAATTTGATACAATCCTCATTATTTATTAAGCAATTATTATATATTAGTCACTTTTTATGCTTAAGCTAGAACAAGGCCAGGTTAAAAAATTATTAAATTGGTGGCCAAGTTACGTGTTTGGCCCAGTCCTTCTTTGTTATGTGAGTCTAGATTTGGAGTAAGTTTATTCAATCTACATAGGTTTAAGTGAATGTAAATATTTCTAGATGTGCAGATCGGGAAGCCAGGTTTGCAGGAGGAGGTAATAGTTTGGATGATAAAACTAGAAAAAGCAGACAAGTATGAGAGGTCAGTGTCTTTTCACTTCCACCTGAAAACATTTCTGTTCTCTGAGTTTGTCAAACGGTCTTGTAAAATACACATATCTCTCTCTAGAACATCATTCCTAGCTTTCTAATAAGAAACAATTTAAATCTTAGAAAATCAGGCTAAATTTACTTCTTTTATGGTGATGATGGTTTCTGTGATGGTGAAAATAATGCTTGACCCAAGTTGTGATCTTGTGGATGCGGGAGCAATTCCCCTGAGGTGGAGAAGTACATATCTGACTGCCTTTGGCCTACCTTTTTTGATAGGATCTAGGATCTACTTTTTGATTTGCAATTTAACTTTTTTTTTTTTTTTTTTTTCCCCCTGTACTGAGTTGCAACTCTTGTTTTCCTTACCATACTTTTTCTACAGGGACAGATAACTTAACATTCTTGTCTTTTAATTCTTTCTGCATTATAAGTTTGGTCATGATGTACTGTTTAAATGATGGTTATACTTGTAAGTGCTGGAGAAATCTCTTACTTGTAACTGTTGGAAATGAGAGAGGGAAAGGGGGGGAGCTGCTTCTGAAGGAGTTAAGATCACTTCATTTGTAAATGGGGGAACAGCAGGAAGGGGGACTTCGATGCATAGCAAGAAAGAACTATAAATGGTCACTTGAGGTAGATGTATATACAGAAGAAATGGAAAAAAATCATGTGTGTAATATTTATTTTATATAGAGTAAGACAAATTAATCAGCAACAAAATAAGCTAGATGACTGCCATTTTGTATACATACATTTCAAACCTACGACTCTTGATGAAGCCCTTTTGGCTTTATAAATAAAACTTTACAACATACTCAGTGGCATCAGGACAGAAGGCCAAGTTTGATGGCAGTGCAGTGAATTGCTTTATATGGCAGAAAATAAAGCTCTAGCTGTTGAGAATGTTTTCAGAGAGCCATGCAAGAAGGAGCTACCTAGTTTGTGATCTGATGAAGAAAGGATGATTATGTAGCTGGATAGTGTTTGCTGAGCAAAACTTTTTGACCTAATTTAGGCAGCTGTGAAGGAAGTCAGTATATTTCAGGGAACCAGAGTGCCGATTTAGCCATCAAAGGTAATTCCTCATCGCGTTTCTGCTATTGCTAATGAATACCAACGCTTGCCAACAAAGACCCAATACACTATCATATAATTTTCTCCAATTAGGAAAAGCCCATGAAAACTTAGGTAGAGATACCTGTTCAAAGACTGGGTTTTATTAATGGTTATGGTATGTGAGATTCACGGAGCCAGATTAATTATAGCTTTCTTCTCAATAGGGTTGTGGGTTTCAGTCTCCATGGCCTGATGGGCAGGCTCTGTAGGCCTTGGATGCACGGCCTGGAAACAGTGCAATGCAAATGAGCCTGGCTTGGGGCTCAGATTAAACAATTCAGATGATTTTAATGTAGAGTCAAGTAACTAAAGAGTCTGAAGTCAACCACTTCAGCGCTATTAAAATGCTCATGTATTTTCTGTGTTCTGCTGGGAAACAAGGAAATTTTCTTTCTGGGAGTCAGAGGGAAATCCTCTGGAAAAAGAAGGCATCCATTCAAATTTGATTTAAAAGAAAACAAACAAACAAAAAAGATTTGTTTTTCCTTGAAACATCCCTCCACCCAAGCCTGTAAGCTTGATCTTTTTCTCCTCTTTTAAACAGATCTGATCTTCATTATACACAGTCCATAAACAATTTTAGCATTAGAACTTATTTCCGAGGCTCATTTTATGATGGTATTCATTCATCCACTAAAATACAAACCAACTGTGTGCTGTATGATTCTAATAGAAATTGTAGGTGCTGATGGCTGACAGCCATTTTTCCTTTGCCTATCAGTTTCTTTAAGAAGCTTTCTATGCTGCTAGAAACAGTTCGATTAGACGTCAGCTTCTGACAGAACATCCTTGGCCACTGTGCATTATTCAGATCATTGTGAAGAAAAGTTAGGTATCTCATCTTAGACTTATTGTGACTTATTTTATTTTTATTTTTGAACAGTGATGCCCTTGTTATCACAGGGTGAAGAGGAGTAGTAATATATAGCCTATAGATTGTGTATGTGAATTATACTCACTCTCTGCAGTCCGACTTCAGAAGTTTGACTGGAGCTGCTCCATACAGCAGTCATCAGGTCAGGCCCAAGCTCTGGTGCCAGTTGGTGAAGTAGGGGAAATCCTTCCAAGTTCTGTGCAGTGATGCATTTCTGCCACTGCAATGGTGTGGAGGAGTGTTAAGCAGGGCCTGGCAGGCATTCTTGTACCTTGCATACAGTGCAGCAGGACATTAGTTCCACCCCTCAGCAGTGCTTGAATGCAGAACCTGAGTAAGAACTTTGTTGTCTTAAAAAGACTGTTTGCTACAGCAGCCCAGACTCTGCTCTCAACAGTTACCACAACAGGACTTTTGTGCTTAAATACTCAGGTTTTGTGTTGCTGTATGTGCACCTGACTGTGAAGGATGCTGCTGGATCCCAGGCTGGTGAACACTCTCTTCTCTCCCTCTCTTCTCCTTTCTCTCATTTCCTTCCTTTAAATAATCTCAGGCACATAGGGTAATTGTTTTGCTTTATTGCCAAAAAAATCCTCAGGTGATTCAAATGTGTAATCAGTAAATTTGCATTGAGTTTTACCATTTGGTGGTGTTTCACCTTGATTAACCCCAAGGTATCAACTACAGAACCTCTCCTTAGCCTCACCCTCTGAGGCTGGGACAAGGCATTGAAGGAAATATGTTCTGAGCCAGATTTTAAATTTAACAAAGATGGAGTTGGGTGTTTTCTAGTTACCAGGTTACAGTGAGCAATTGCAATGGTGAACTTCTTAGTTTACAGAAAACAAAGGGTAAAAGAGATGAGAGTATCAGATGGTTTGTAATACTTTCATTTGTTCTTCAGATTTTTATGTTGATGATGCTCATGAAAAAGAACCAACCAAACTGCAATATTTTTTTCCTTTTTAATTATGAAAGATAACTGGTAGAGGCTGGGACTATAATGTACATTTAATAACAGAAGGGCTTCTGAGGTGGAAGATATTCTGGTCTTTTGCAGATGAAACCCTCATGTTTCAAAGTCTCTTGCACTGTAATGGCTAAATCACTTTATTTTCCAGAGTTTTAGTAAAGATCGAATTGTGAGTTGGACAGGAACTTAAGTGTGATTTTGAGGTATTCATTCTATGGTATCTTAATCTATAAGCCTTTAAGATACTGGAAGGAATGAAGAGGAGCCTCAAGCCCCCACCATTTTCTCATCTCCAGCTGCGATGGGGATTTGGAGTATTGCTCTATTCTTCCAGGGTGGGACTGTAATAAGACAAAATTTGGAAATTGCATCTATTTGGAATGAGCCTATTTGTTTTTATTATCAGTTTGCTTATAGTTATTTTTCCAGTGCCATTGGGAAATTTCGTTCTTATGGTGTATGGGAATGGTTAGTCTCAAACTCAGTCTCAACAGCCAAGCGTGCACACTTTGTCATTCTTCCTGCCAGTCCATGATATTTATAATGCACTTGTGACAAGATGACATGAATAATACTTTTTTTTTCAGATTTTCAATCTGTCTCAGACTTAACCTATAGGTTTTTTGGTTTTATGCAGTATTAGTAACCTCTGTTTTGGTAAGATAGGCAAAATTCTCACATTAATGAGTAGAGGTCTGGTTTTCCCCTAGAAATTCTAATTCAATTTACATGGTGGAGCTTAGCTTGGATTTCGATGTTAAACTTGTGTGGTCTTATAAAGACTTTTTAAATTTTAATTTCACAACTCTACTTGTCATCAGGGTTTGTCAGTCAAGTCTATCTGTTTTGATTTCTCTGAAATGAGCCTTGTTTGAGGTTGACAGTAGATTCAGTGAAGTTGAGTTGAAAATCCTGAATTCGTCTGCTTGGAATGCTGTGCTTTCATGAGGTGGTAAATCTATTTCTAGTTTTTTTTTTTTTTTTTTTTTGTTTTTTTTTTTGTTTGTTTGTTTGTTTGGTTTTTTTTTTTTTGTTTTTAAAGCCACAGTCACATAGTATAATGCATCAGTCTAGTAAAATTCAAACTTTTCCAAAAGTTATGAAAAGTTAACGTTTATCTTGAAAGAACTTTTGCTGGATCAAGTATCTTTCAGCTACCCTCAGGCAGCATAAAGAATGACCTGAATAACGTGAAGTGATTTATGGATTAATATAAATGGGATTGTACACTCATATACTATGTGGGTACAGAAAACTGCTAGCAGTAGACCTTGGATCCCTGTCTAAGTCATCCGCGCTGAAAGCAGAGAAATGTCACACCAAGAAGGAAATGCATTAGAAGGACGAAGTGTGTTTTGTGTTGTGATATTTTTCTCTCTGCTTTTACAGTTTTCAGGCTCGGCACACATCACTCAAGTAAAGCAGCTAAATCCAAGCTGAACATATTATGACCTGTTTCTTGGAGTTGTAGAAAGAATGCCCAAAGCTGGTTATGAAATTTCATATGAAGTGTGAAAAGGCACTAGAAAAAAATGAAACATTCAGTAGAATTCCAGGCTTTGCCATTTGCAAGGAGAGCAGGAGAGGATGCTGCAGTGGTTGCCAAACCAATTGCTTGGTATATTTACCAGGGCCAACTTAAGTTTGCTTTAGGCAAATCTGCTATAAGATATCATTACTGTCCTTCTTCATACATCATGCTTCATGAGCTCTCACTGCTTTTCCTACAAAATGTATTTTTGATTTTAGCACATCTGCTATATACTTCTCCAAGTTATAATATCTCTTTCATATACATTCAGACTTTCTCATTTGGCTCTTAAACTATTTCTTTCCAGTGTTTGCTGGGATGTGATGAAGTAATGGTTTATTTTTTCTAACCTGTGTTGGTGAGGTATACTTCCAAAAATTGTTCCTCTCTTCTTTACCTTTTGAGGTTCTGTGCTGTGAAACTTTCCTTGGATATTTCCTGGATCTAGCTTCATGGGACCTGTTTGTGGCAAGGGGTTCTTCCTGCCATGTAATGAATGTAACCAGTAACTGAATATGCTTGGCCTTGCATCAGAGCAGCTCTTGTCTCTCAGCTTTATTTAACAGAACATGATGTTGATGGTGTGCGATCTAGTGCATTGTTTAAGTTTCATAATTTCACCTCCAAAAGGCCTCAGGCTATAGACTGCAGACTTCAGTGAACAGTTAATTAGAGCACAGGAGAATGTCAGATAGATAGATATCCTAGGATGTGTTTCAAAGCATGTATGTTGCTTGTGCATGATCTTACAGTCTCTGTGAGTATGTAGATTGCTGGATTTTCTTGTGGAGCTTAAGCATCTTTGACTCAAAGAAATACTGCCTGTGCTTGTGGTAGTATTACCTGGCATTTTACCTGCTGGAGGCCTGTTCAAATTCAGGGAAAAGCTCTGTGAACAAGTAAGTTATTGCCTGGTTAGCTGCAACATGAGCTGTTCTGTACTGTGAACTGTGCAAGAGGTACTGTACCTCTCCTTCCTTGCAAGGTTTGCTCTGTGTTTTCCATGGGGTAAAAACATGCATATGATCAATTTTCACTAAGCAGCTTACACAGTAGCTTCTTTCAATTGAATCAGATTGCATGAATTTTTGAAGCAGTCTTTAGAGTCACGATTAGATGCAGAAATGGACTGGGAAATAAATGTCTAAGAATTAAACCCATAATTTTATGGGGGATTAACCTATTTGCCAGACAGTTTATAGACAAGGCAATTACTTTTAGTGAGTAGGACATGTCCATATTAGTCTCTGTGCTTACATGTGCTATATTCACAGTGTTTAGTGATGCCACCAATAAGTAATGTGAGTGATTAGTCATGGATTATGCAAATGTATGGTTTTATTGTTTTAATTTTAAAGCTAATAAAATTATAGAACATCTTAGGGTGATAAGGTTCAAATGGCTTTAAGTACCACTGGAAATGTGAATGCTTTTTTAACTTATGGAAAATTAGGTGGAGTAAAAGCCTACTTTGGTAAGCACATCAAGCACCTCCAAAATTCTGAACATGTTGACTAAAGAGAACTAACACAGCTTCTGTGAATGCAGGCAGTGCCTTTGACTTTGGTAAATTGCCAGGAAGTCTAAAGTTACTAATTTGCATTAGGATCTCTAGAATTCTCAGTGTGGCTTCAGTCCTATTGCAGTTATTTTTCTTCCCCTAAATGAGAGGTAGGGCACCACTTTGAAGTTAGTCTGTTGCAAAACTGAACTGAAAATCCTAGTTTTGGCTGCATGGTACTCTTAATTGCCACTGAACAGCCGTTTTACCTTGGAGAAATTGCTTTGATCCAACAGAAGGCTGATTATAGTCCCAAAGCTTTGAATGGTGCCTATAGTAGTTACATTTTAGTAGGGAAGGTTGTTATACAAAAAGCAGGTTCAAGGTCGATGCTGACTCTAGTGATGGCTGATATTTCTCCATTTTCAGCATAGCCTTTATGTAAAAATAGTGTTGGATGATGATGAATATCCAGAACAGTTGTATAGCTTTCAGTGTTTTTGTCACGTGTGTTTTCACTGAAATCTGTCAGGGACCACAAATGGAAGGTCAGAAAGCCAATGAAGAAGACTTCCCAGTCCAGGTTGCCTTCGCTGGCTTTGGCTGGGTCAGCACACTGTTTTAGCACCCATGAAATCTCTCCTGCTTCAAGCTTTGTGAGAGCCTTTCCTGATCTACAGGTTCCCTACTTCCCCTTGGATTCTCTGTTTAGTATTTGGGAATTTCTCACTTCTCATACATGAACGTCTGAGAGCAGCCTCTTTTCAGCAAAGCTTCAGGCACTTTCTTTGGCATAAAACTGGTTCATTCAAATTAGTCCTTGCTGCTAGTGACTCTGTGTCCCTCCTGCTTACTGTGAAACTTCTCAGCAGAGGTGGAACAGCCAACAATTTTCATAACTTTATAAATGGTACATGACCTTATAGCCCAAGGCATGTTAATATTCTATGTATTTTTCCCTGACTTCACTATGTCTGTTTAAAGTACTCAGCAATCTGATGTAGGATTGTGATGCTGGAGATATCAACTGGAAGGCAGTTTTATTCAGATCTCAGGGTGGAATTTCGCCTTCAGAAGCTGACCTCCTGAGAGCAGTTTTGCACACAAAAGGGAGCAAATACTTGTAGCCAGACATTTGCAGGTTGTATTTTCAGTCACATCGCTGCGCTTTTTTTTTTTTTTGGTCTCACTAGATGAATCCAGATTAGGATGTTCTCTTTAAATGTGTATTTTTATTTTTCTCAAGTATGTGTTGCTGTTATGTCGGAGGACAAGCATTTTTTATAATCTCAGCCCGGATAAACTCATCAGTCTTGAAAAACATTGTGTTCAAAGAGTATAATGTCGCATACAGATGCTAAGTGACTGCAGAGTGTTGCTGTAGTACTAAAATCGCAGAGTACTTAAAAGACTGGAGCAATCTGCAAACTCACTGTTGCCTCTTCTTGCTGAAGTCTGACAACACGTCTGAGATGAGCAGAGAGCAGCAGTGTTACCCTGCAAAATACCGCTCACATTAATTCTCTGAAATGATCTTCGTACCCTTGGTTAAAGAATACTTTTGCAAATTATAGGAAATTTTCAAAGTTTTTGAATACTTTCATTTTCCACAGGACATCTCGTTTTGCCTTGGAGCTTTCCTGAAGCTGAGTTGGGTAATGTCAGTTTTCTGTGACTTTGTCACAGTCTTGTCATGTTTGATCTTCCATTTCCTCTGCAGGAATGCATGGGTTTAGTGGTAAGAAATGCCAAGCCTAAGTCTTCTGTCTCTTTCCAGTCATTGCAGAGGTATGGTTTTAAAAAATCCTGCCTCGTGTTGTTTCTCAAACAAACAATTAGAGAGTGGTGCCAGGTATGATGGATTTCTCAATATCATTTTCCTTTCATTCCTTTCTATTGGAATAAATAGAAAGGATATTTTGGGATGAAAAATGTGTTGGTTTTCATGTAGACAGTCATAGCTCCTTGGACTGGAGCCATACTTCTCTACTGGTGTAATTTCCATGCCCCACAGGGTATGGTCCCATATCCTCTTTAATTTGAAGACGTTAATTGTAAACATACGATTGAACTGGATGTACATAGTGGCAGATGTGTGCATTCTAGAATGAGATCAAAGAACAGGCAGGGAAACATTAGGGCATTGTTTGAGGTCTGCTTATATTAGGTTGGTGATTAGTTTGTGTTTGTATGTAATAAACCAGAGAGTGCAACTGCAGTGGCTCTAGTGTGACTATTGAGCAACTGAGCATCATTTAGACATAACAAGCTTAATGATAGCATACTTGCTATTTATGATGTAGACAGAACTGTTTTGAGGCTTGTTGAGTGATGGGAGGGGGCATTTTTACAGGGCATATATACAGTCTGGCCTTTAGCTTCAACCTGAAGAAGTGTGTCCTCTGTGAAGTGACTTGTAAGACAATAGTGAAAGATCAGTGATACTAAGGGGAAGGACCTTACATGCATGGTGATGATTATCAGTAACTTTTCAACTTTGTGAGGGTGCAGAAGAAGCATTTTTACTTACATTCTGTGGCTCTTGCTGGGCGATGTAGAACAGTACATGGAGTCAGGCAGCAGCATAGCAAAACTACGATTGTTCATGTATGTGCTTTCCAGTTGACAGATATTTACCTGTAGTTCTAATAGTATAGAAGTTACACATGATTTAGAATCAGAAAAAAGGTTATACAACTTCATATACAGTGCAGGTGATACTGATACACAGACATTATTACTTAGTTTGAGCTGGAATTTATGGTTCCTCAGATATTTTGTGAAAGTCAATGGATATATTTTGTGCACAAGGTACCTAATTCACCTTTTCACTAGTCTTTTCTAGTGATTCATACAAAATCCCATCTCCAGGTGCTTCTAAGACCCGCTGCAGTTATACGCTGTGTGTGAGAATCATGAGTGTTTTCTGTTTGCTAATTTTAGGATATTTCTAGTATAAGTGATTTTGTAAGGGTGCTAGAAATATAGATAAATGTGGCAGGGTAAGAAGAATATAGGTTGCACTGAAATGGAAATGAGAAAAATAATTTGTAGTATGATAGGTTTTAAAAAACATTTTTCATGAACAAAAAGCTGTAGTATAACTGCAAAACTATGTATAAATATGTACATATGATAAAGGTACTTCTTATTTCAGAATATACATAGCTTTTATTCTGTGAAAGAGATAAAGCAAGGAAGTTTTCCTTTTTGCCTTGGTTTGTATGGAAACAAAATTGGTAGTGAGGCTTGAAGGGAACTTTATTGTAGTCCCCAGGCACACTGCCATGGAGTGTATGGATCAGCCTTGTGGTCTGGGAGCAGTCTTGTTTACATGTATTTAAGAAGAGTTGTGTTTCTGCCTACAGGCAAAACCTCTTCATCCTAGGTGCCTAAGGTAGGCTTTTTTACCTGTGTAGGAATTAAATCAGCCAAGCACCAAGGAACTCTCCTGTTAGAGCTGATAGCTCATCTATTATTTGCTAGAGTCCATGTGTCAAGATGCTGAGTTTGAGGCCTGGGTTTTTGGTTTTTTTTTGTTTTGTTCTGTGTCCCCCCTCCCCGAGTCAAGTGCTTGAACAAACAGTGTACCAACTGATGGTAAGTACCAAATAGAAGCATGAAGCAGACTTCAGAGTTTTAGGCACATGAGACTAGGGTCAGATTGTGAACCTATATTGTTCACATGTCTGGAGTGGAGCTCAGCTTTGAGCTTTGACCCTGAGTTGATAAGGCAGCATTCATGGGGGCAATAGCTGCAGTTCTTTCCAGTCAGTTGACTCCCCTCCTCTCCTGCCAGCTTTTAACTGTGATGTTTGAAACCAATTCCAGCATCCAGTTATGAAAAGGCTGTATTTGCTGTTAGTTTTATTATACAGGTGAGAAATCTTAAGCTCTGGGCAAGTGATGTTTTGTGTTCTCACAGCTTTCTTGTTTAAGCCAGAAATAAAATCCTGTATCCTAACTCAAAGACATGAGAACAACCAGGAAAATCTATGACACAGTTGCATTTAAAAGCTATTATTTTCACCTTCCAGAAGCAGTTTTCACTTAGCAGTAATAAGCAGCTAACTTAAAGTACAATAAGACATTTGAGAGGAAAGATAAACTGTTATGTTTAAGTGGTGATAGATTTAGCAAGTTCTTGTTCGAAACTTTTCCTCAAAGGCTATAATAGTGATGAAGGACCATCAAGCTACAAGAAATCTGAATCTATTGCCTTCCCTGTCAGAAATACACTGAGAGAATAGGTACATGCCCATCCTTGCTCTTGGAACTAGTGGTTAGCTATTGCCAATTCCTTTTCCTCCTGTTCATTCCAGGACAAATCAAAATTTCTCTGGCAGGTAGAAGCTGGAAATGAATCTGACATTTAAGCACCTGACCTAAGCACCTATAAAATATCTTGTCCATCTCTGTGTCCTGGTTGGGTGGCCTGTAGTACATTCCTACTACAACATCTGCCCTGTTGGCCTTCCCTCTGATTCTAATGCAAAGACACTCCACCCTGTCTTCACTACACCTGTGCTCAAAGCAATCATAACAGTCTTTAACATACAGACCCACCCCATCACCTCTCCTTCCCTGTCTGTCCCTCCTAAAGAGCTTGTACCCATCAATTGGCACACTCCAGTCATGGGAGACATCCCACCATGTTTCTGTAATAGCAACAACATCGTAATTTTCCTGTTTCATCACGGCTACAAGCTCCTCCTGTTTGTTACCCACGCTGTGTGCATTGGTATACATACACTTCAAATGGGCCGATGTTTTGCCCCCTTCCCCCTTCAAGTCTAGTTTAAAGCTCTGTCAGTGAGCCCAGCTAACTCTTGCCCCAAGATCCTCTTCCCCCTCTGGGACAGATGCATCCCATCTAATGGCAAAATGTTATGAACCACCCTTAAAAAAAGAAAATCAGGTCTAAAGTAAGATTTCATCCAAATGAGTTTGTTTTTCTAGTGTTTTGAATGGACTCATGACTTAAACTGTTTAGCAGATTGACTTGCTTAAGAAACACAACTGGTTTCTAGCTGACACATAGGATTTTATGAAGTGATTGATCACAGCTGCCAGTTGCCAAGGTCAGTGGGATGTTCCATATTGGCAGTCCCCATAGGATGTGCATAGATTAGTCTGAAAAAGGGGGAGGGAGAGGAGTGACAATGGGGGAGGAAAGCAGTTCTCAGTTCAGTTACTGTGATTTTAAAAGTATCCTAAATGCAGAAGTGTCTGCTTTGTAAAATGAAGTCCAAAACAGACTCTATGTGATGGTTGGACTTCTGTTGTATCTTGGGGTTTTGTGTGTGTTTTTCCTGTTGAATATTCCAAGCAAAAATAAGAAGCCTGGTCAAGGAATGGGAAAAGAAATATGCAATGACTGTTGTGTGCTTACCTCCTCCATTATTTCTAAGTGAAAGATATTCATTAAACTTTTATGATTTGTCAGCTTCTCTAGGGAAGCTGGTGGGAGGAAAGAAACCAAGGATTTAATCTTGCTATTGCTGAACTTAATGGGAGTTTACCATTAATTTCTGTTGGAGTGGGATCATTCCCTAAGTCAGCAGATGAAATAAATAATGCTTAAGTCTTCAGCTTGCTATTAATTAATGATTATTTTTCTTATCATTAAATGGGTGGGAGATTGACAGGTCAGATATTTTATACCCAAGCATTGCTGTGGATCTCCAGCAAAAAAATTGAGCAACTTAATTTTGTTCTCTGTGATCCTGTTCAGTCCCTGTAAACCAGAGAAAATCATGTTCTTTTAAGAACACTGAAGAACAAGATCTCAAAGTTGCCTCCAATCCTCATACTCAGAAAAAGAACCTTCAGAAGATGCAGGTATTTGGGAATGTTGCAAGATAGGATGGACATGCCCAGTTTTTGAGTTATGTGGTGGTCCAGGTAGCTTTAGTCATCGGAAGGGCAGAAAAATGAGGAAAATATAGACATAGATAATTGAAGGATAAGTTTGACCTTTTGTTAGCCTATATAAAAATGTGCACCTTAGGTGAAATGTGGAGATGTGTTAATATTACCAGTAGTTCTCTAATGTAGTTTCTGGGGTTTGAGTAATGACCCATTCATAAGAACACTTTCAGTTATTCAGTAATCTAAATGCACCCATTTAGTTTGCAGCAATGTATGAAAGGAGGTTACAAATATCTCTCTGAATTTGTGCCAACATTAAATGGACTGAATATTTTCTGTCCTCTGCCTGGAATCCTTCGATACGACAAAAGCGAGGTTGTCTGTGAGAACACTGATGCCTTCTCTGTACAACTCTGTGTAAAGCAGTTAGGTGTATACATTGTGTCTTGCGCTGATGCTATGTTTAAAATGGGGAAGGAAAAACAAATTTAATTCAAAGCAGGAGCATATCCTTTAATGGTAACCCATAAACCCAGGCCATAGCATCACTTTGAAATGCTTTTGAAAGCCATGGAAACCATTTTGAGTGTCCTGATGAATGTAATTGGGGAGTAAAACATGCAATACTTTGTGAGAAGGAAAGATGTGGCAAAACCACAGGTCTCAAGTACAGACCTCAAAGCGATGTTTATGTCAGAACCACACAACACTTGCTGCATCCCTGGCTTTACAAGTGGGAAGCTTCAAAGGGACAGGCTTTGAATAATAAACGTGCTTATGACATCTTTCCAAGTGGAAGATAATGACCTTCACATGTTGACTCTGAATTAGAAGTACTCCTAGCTCTGTGATCATAGTCAAAGGTGAACTCACAGAAAGGAGGCTTTGTCTCCTGAGATGATCAAGTGATAAACCAAACGTTCACTAAGGGTTGCTGATGATAATAGTATTTGTAAGTATCTATGTCTATGTATGTCCTTTTCACTGATGACCATGATCAGTGGACACAGGAAGCCTGACATTATTTTCACTGATTTAAATCATGTTTGTTACACTTCTGGCATCATTCAGTGGCAATTGAAGTAAGAGTCCATTGGCGGGCTTTGATGTAAGTAGAAGGGAAAAGTCAAATGGAGTAGTGCTAAAACTATAAAGAAATGCCTTTTGCAGTAATTTCTTGAACTAGAAGATTGTTGTACTGTGATTCCCAGATACCTCATACTCCATGTTGTATTTTAGGTCTCAGTAACTCCTGCAGGAACCAGGATCAAAAACTTTAGAAAACTCCCTACACACTTAGAAAACACACAATATTCAACAGTTATTAAAGCACTTTGAGTTTTCAAGGTCCCCAGCATTAAAATACTCTCAGCAAATATGTTTCATTAGGAATAGAGCTATTTGTACTTCTGGCCTTAAACTGGAAGCCTAGGTGAATCGTACATAAGGCTAGCAACTGGCTAATATGAAAAAAATCCCAGCCATTTGAGGTACTGCAATTTTACATCAGCTGAGAATGTGCCTGTCTGCTTATATACAGAAAACTGTCATGAAAGAAAAGTAGTCTAAGCTCTTATGCCTGTTCTTTGGGCATAGTTGGGAGTAGAAGGATGGCAGTTGTGTGTCATTGCTGGCACTTGAGTTATAGGTGCTGATAGACAGTGTTGCAGCTCTTCCTTCTTTTAAGGGCTTGTTTTTCTTATGTGGGTACTGGAGAGGCCTGGAGCCTTTCCACTACTTAAATGGGGCAGTTTGTAACTAGCAAAAAAGGTAAGGTGCAAACTAGTCATTTTCTGACACAACCTCCTCAGTCTCTGCTCCTGTGGTGTGAAATGTTTCATGCTGAAACTTTCTCATGTAAGAGATACTAATGACATTCATTCCAAATTGGCACAAAATAACCTTTTTTTTTTTTTGGTGGAAGATCAGCAAAGACATAAAACTGGAATTGAGCAACACTTCCGTTTGGCATGTCTGAAGGCTCAGGAAGTAGATAATGGTTCAAAATGCTTGCTTTTTTTTTTTTTTTTTTTTTTTTTTCTGGTGAGCTGTTGAGTGGTTATGCCACTAAGAACCAACCCACGCTGCTTTTGAACACCAGAATTTTCTGTAACCCTTCTCATCTGACTCATGATCATAGCTGTATAGAATTACTCCTTGCTTAGAATTGTTTTTGTTTTTTTAAAAAGCAGACAACCCTCCCTGCTTGAACCATACAGTTATTCAACAGAATTTACTCTGAAGGAAGGGCAGGAGAACCCCTGAAGGAAAAGGAAAATTTTAAGTGGTCAGGGTTGGAGCACATGATATATGTGGACCTTGTTCTATAGGGACTTCACGCTGGCCTGCCAAAATGAAGCAGGAAATGGAAATGGAGAAGAGAAATTCTTGGCTTCTGAGTCAGACGCGAGGGTTAAGCCACAGTCAAGCCACGGATGCCCTCTAAATCTTTCTAGGTAGGATCATGGAAATTGGATGTGATGGAACAGAGCTCTTGGTCAATGGCAAGTCCTGATGTAGAGTCATGGGAGGTTCACTTGCATGTTTTATCTAAAAAGCTTGTCTAAAATAATGGTATTTCTCCTATCACAGGCTGAACTCTTAGAATTTTGCTTTAGTTGAAGTTATTGAAACCCAGGGGGAAAGCTGCTTTAGAGACCCCTTACAGGATAATGTTCTGAGAAAATTATTCTTTTGATGCCTTGGTTTGTAACTCATGCTTCTCATTAACACAAGCTGCAGAGTGCCTAGAGATCTGTTACTGACAAGGATCTGCATTAGCTGGAAAACAGTGTGAATCCACTACATGGGTGTACAGGGTTAAAAAGCAAAGTAGGAAAAGAGATACTCAAATTAGGTATCTGTTAGTGATTTCAGAGCCACATGATTTAAGAAAAAATCTGTATTGAGGTAACTTTCAGGAAACCAGCTACCCTGACAGACTGACAGATGCAGTGTGACATGAGAACACCAATACTTTATATTACAACTCATAATACTTTAATTTTGTAAAGTATTTTTTCTTCCCAACTGAACATCAGCATTCCTGTGAAACCTGTCAGTTCACAGAATCACAGAATCATCTAGGTTGGAAAAGACCTTGAAGATCATCCAGTGCAACCATTAACCTCACACTGACAGTTCCCAACTACACCAGATCCCTCAGCGCTATGTCGACCCGACTCTTAAACACCTCCAGGGATGGGGACTCCACCACCTCCCTGTGCAGCCCATTCCAACGTCCAACAACCCCTTCTGGAAAGAAATGCTTCCTAATAGCCAGTCTAAACCTTCCCTGGTGCAATTTGAGGCCATTCCCTCTTGTCCTATCACTTGTTACTTGGTTCAAGAGGCTCATCCCCATCTCTCTGCACCCTCCTTTCAGGTAGCTGTAGAGGGCGATGAGGTCTCCCCTCAGCCTCCTCTTCT
>NW_020799099.1:1731154-1814526 GCF_003259725.1 Athene cunicularia
GTAAATAATTGCTTAGAATAATTTCTTTCATGCTTAAATTAAAGAGCTGCTGTCTGTACAAATATAGATAGGCAGACTGAAACAAGGAACGCAAAGGAATGAAGTGCTATTGGACACACCTCGTGGGTTCCTGGTATCACTAGGAATATCCCAGGTGCATAGCTCAGTCTGAGATGCTATCTAAACTATGGGATATGAGCAGATAATTCACATTTCCTTTCTTGTGTATCACCAATATGTATGCATGAGAACAGGTTATCTGACCTACTGAACAAAAATAAATCATGAAGCTCTGTTTTAGAAAGGATCACAGAAGTTTTTACAAGGTTAAAGCAAATACCAAAACACATCAGTAAAAGACAAAAAAAAAAGAAGTATGCATGACAATAAATCATCTTAAAATAGCCAGATGGGCTACTAGTCTTAGCAAGTGTGTGAGAGGAGTTAAATCACAAATGCTTGTGTGTCTTTGTTTTTATTTCAGAAAGATGATTTTAGAGCAGGTAATTAAAAGCTAGCTGCTTGTAGCATCCCACTGGAGAGAAAGCACTCTAGTTTTCCAGAAGTAACTAAGCAGAGACAGTGCTACTACCTTCATACTTCAGAGCAGTAAGATAATTGCCTTTTCTCCATTAGTTTACAGATTTAGTTAACAAGTACTAGTAGATCCACTGGGGGGATAAAAAAAAAAAAAAGCAAAAAAGAAAACAATGAAACCACAGCTTCCAAGCCTTCACTGCAATGCCAACTGGAGAAATCTGCACCTGATTTGAGCATCCAGGTTAGCCCAGGAGCTCAATGCAGTATTAATCCTCCACTTGTGAGAGCTGTACTCCCTTTGCATGTGCAAAGCTGAGCGTTCTTCAGAAGATCCTTTTTTTTTTTTTTTTTTTTTTTTTTTCCCTGAGGAAACTGTTAAGGGGTTTTTCTCTCTGTACTGGATTTGCAGGGCAATGTAGTACTGCTGTAGATTTGAATCCTCTGAGCTGGAGGCTTTTGACCTTGCCTGTCTGTAGAGGAGTTGTAAAGGAGTTGCTGGAGAATTTTTTGAATTACCTCTGATCATGTTTAGTCTGACAGCCATGATTCTTATATTCAGAGAGAGAATACAGAGTAATGCAAACACTGTGTTGTTGTTTCACTTCTAATGATGACCTAGAATATCCTATTTTAGTGGCTAGCTTAAGTGTATATTTCTTCCTTTCATTCTTGGGTCTTATTTCCTTTCTTTGTGACATATTAAAGTTTCTGCATAGAGGAAGGAGATAAAATAGAATTCCTGAGCCCTGTGGTACTACTATTATACAGTGTAATGTGTCTTTTGATGTATTGCTCACTACAGCAGGTCTGGATAAGTTGCAAGATCCATGTGATATTTCAGGCAATGTGCTGTTGTATACCTAGGTCAGATTTCGTGGGAGGAATACACATTGTAATTTGATAAATAAAAAGAGTAGCCAAATAATATGCACTGAAGTCTCAGTATATGCAAACCAACAGTATAATACCTAGGCTTAAAAGGTTCAATAATTTTTCTGACTTCCTTTGGAGATTGTGGCCTTGTTAATCTTCTAAAAGAACATGAAATGATCTATTTGTGTTCTGAAATAACTGTAATTCTTAAGTTAGTGCTCTTTGCCCTGATTGTTGCCTTTGCATCAGTTAAGTGCATTTTCAGTCTTAGAGAATTTGACCTGCAAAGGACATTATAGTACCTAGCAAAAAAAAAAAAAAGCCCCCTCAAGTTTTTGTCTGAGTACCTTGTGCAAAATAATTCTAGTGATAAATGCATGTATTTGCCTACTTCATTCTCCAGACCTAGCAGAAAAGGCTATTCTCAACTTGTGGTTGCTAACATAAGGTTACTTGTGGTGAAAAGAAAGCATATTAGCTGATTAAGTGGAGAAAACATGGATTTTACTTGGTGCTTACTTACAGTTACTAATTTGAATTAGAACTATAACTCTAGTATTCCTGATGACAAGGCCTTAAAAAGAAGCTTATCACCTTATGAAAATGATCTTTGTTAGTTAAAGCAACTTGGTCTAATTCCTCATAGTTAATTTACTTTTTGTTTTGTGTGTAGAGTGGAAGAAAGTATGAGTTCTTATTACCAGATAGTTCAGAATGTCCAACTGTTAACCTAGCACTGCCAAATCCACCACTAAACCATGTCTCTAACTACCGCATTTAGCCGTGTTTTAAATACCTCCAGGGATGGGGACTCAATCATTTCCCTTGACAGCCTGTTCCAATGCTTGACAACCCTTTCAGTGAAGAATTTTTTCCTAATATCCAATCTAAACCTCCTGTGGCACAACTTGAGGCCATTTCTTCTTGTCCTGTCGTGTGTTACTTGGGAAAAGAGACTGACAACCACCTTGCTACAACCTCCTTTCAGGTAGTTGTAGAGGATGATAAGGTCTCCCTTGAGCCTTCTTTTTCCAGACTAAACTCCAGTTCCCTCAGCTGCTCCTCATAAAATGTGTGCTTCAGACCCTTCACCATTGCCTTTCTTTGGACATGCTCCAGCACCTCAATATCCTTTTTGTAGTGAGGGCCCAAAACTGAACACAGGAATCGAGGGGCGGCCTCACCAGTGCCCAGTACAGGGGTCAGATCCCTTCCCTGTCCCTGCTGGCCACGCTATTGCTGACACAAGCCAGGATGCCATTGGCCTTCTTGGCCCCCTGGGCACACTGCTGGCTCCTGTTCAGCCGGCTGTCAATCAACCCCCCCAGGTCCCTCTCTGACTGGCAGCTCTCCAGCCACTCCTCCCCAAGCCTGTAGCGCTGCTGGGGGTTGTTGTGGCCCAAGGGCAGCCCCCGGCATTTGGCCTGATTGAAACTCCTCCAGTTGGCCTCAGCCCATAGCTCGAAGTCTGTCCAGATCAATCATATATAAAGTTTAAAATTCCTATCAAATATGTGAAATCTTGACTGCTGAATTTTCTTGTGTGTGTTCTGGGCAACTACTTGCTTCTTGAGCAGACCCCATTAATAATACTGTGCACAAATGCCTTTTGTAGTTGTTACAGAATAAATAAATTCCTGTACTAATGAAGAATTTTTTGTGCATCTGGAGTCTGCTGCATTTCAAAGCTATCAGCAATGGGCTGTATTTTTCATGAATTTTAATTACCAGAATAATTACATTGATGTTGTGTCTTTTGATGTATTGCATGATCAGATAACAACTCCAAAGGGACCTGGATTGTTCATATAATGTTCCTGAAGTCAGTAAGGCTACAGACTATTATACAGCTAAAACAGTAACTTGCTTGCTTTACTTAACACCTGCTGTACTTTATATGTGATTCATCCTACTGATGGCAGCTTTTCCAAACAACAAATCTTAACATGTTATATTATTATTGTTTATTATTATTATTACTATTATTATACTGTTTCTTTCCGTGGCTAATGTGGTAATACTGTCTGTTCCCAGAGATGAGTTTGACTGGGATAGTGAGGTGCTGATAGTACAGTATATGAAGTGCCACATGTATGTTAAGGTGTGAAGGGAAGGGTAGTATCTTGCGTTAAATCAACTGATATTACTAGAGAAAATCTCAGAACAAGAAAGCTCATCAGCCTTTGTAATTACTTTTGCAACACTATAGCTTGGTCTAATCAAAGAGATAATCTCTTCACACAAATCTTGCTTTATTTTTTTTCTTAGACTCTGGTGGCTACATCACCACTATGGTTATGTAGTGGAATGACAAATGCATAAACTTAAGTTGATTCAGTACTTGCAAAGTTATTTCTAGTGTTCTCACTGCTCAGTGCATTTCTTATTTCTTACACAAGCACCCCATGCACTTGTTGAAATCTGATAGTAAAAACGAGTTAATCAGGAACTCAACTGAGGTCAGAACCTGAATGAAGCATATTAATATACTTGTCTTGTGCAAGGAAAAGACTAATGAGATGCTCAAATAAGTTTCTTTTTTTCTACATTGCTGACTTGAGTACATTAAAAAAACTCAACCAAAAGAGACTTACACAAAACAAGCTACCTATCCTTTCAGAAGTTTGAGCAAAACTTTGGTACTCCTTGCTTCATCAAGCTAACAGTTACTCCTCTTAAAAACATTCCTTTTGGCTTGATTAGTTTTGAACAACCTGTGTATTGTTCAGAGCTGTATGCAAATGTTTTTGCTCTTCTCTATAATTTAAGAAAACTTGAAAAGATTATGACCAGTTGCACATGTAGCTGGCTATGCAGGAACATGATCCTCCCACTATAAGGTGAACAAAATGGTCTTGTAGTTGCTAGGGTGATGGGTTCTTCAAGTACAAGCCTACCCCTTACTCTGCACAGAGTATCGGGAGAGAGTTTTCTCCGCTCACTGCGCAATGATAGTATTTCTGGTTTTGTTCTTATTTCTTTTGCTTGAATAACAATGGACTGCATTTTGTACCTCTATTGTGATAATGTAGGTTAATGACCTAAATTCTGCTTATCTAAATAGAAGGAAATGTGCCTAAATATAAGTACCCAACACCTACAACCTTGTCTCTATTTGACAGAGCTGCTGCATTTGCACCGCAATTTACAAGGCTCTGACAGTCTGAAGTTCTCATCTGCCCCACATCTTGTAGATACTTTTGTACATCTCAGTACAGAGCATCTTCCCTTAAGACATGGTGTTGAAAAAAATATAAAAAAATTAGCCTCAATGCAAGTTTAAGATTTCATTTTCATTTCTCTAGATTTGAACTGTATACAGCTAGAATTGTGATTTGAATTAGTCCAATGCATTTCAGGCATGCCAGAAAGAGAAGAAATATATATTTCAAACTAAAAATATCTGTCCCAAGTTCAGTTTTTAACTTATATAAAAAAAATTCTTCCTGATATTCAAAACACACAGTGGTAGTGCTATGCAGTCTGTAAAAATTAAACAGGAATAGAGACAAAACTGATTTTGAATAAATGACTATGCTTCAGATCAACTCCGAGTCAGTTATTCTCCAGTACTTCTGTCTTGAACCTCAGTGGAAGCCCTGGCTTTTCATGTAACCTGTATGAAGTACTTAAGACCTCCAGCATCCCTGGAACATCGATCAGCTGGGGAGAAGTGCAGTGAATGAAGCAAATGAAAGAGGCCACTTTATAATTTTATAGCCTTCTCTGAACAAACTGAATTTATAAAGCTTTTAATTGAATAATTCTGCGTCCTCATGAGGATTTGTTTAATAATTTAAGCCTTTCTCCCCCCAGGTAAGGCTATGTAAAAGTGATCTTAAGAAGATCTGTGCCTTATCTTTCAGCGTTAGCCTAATTTCCTGAACTCACACACTTGCATTCTTCGTTGGTCCTCTTGTTCTGTTCCATTTCCACATTAGAGTTTCCAGTTTGGGTCAGAGCTGACCCTCACTACAAGAAATGCAATAAAGTGAAGCTACTGCATGTATGGGCGGAGTAGTTCTAGAGAAATCTTACATGCTTTTGATTAAGAAAGGAACATGAACATGCTTTAATGTACAGATTGTATCCCTTGCCTGAAAAGTGCTGCTAGAATTTTTTTTAAAAAATTTCACTGAGAAAAGACTAATACTAAGAAAGTGATTAGGTACCATACCATTCTAAAAGATATACTGCCCAGTGAAGCAGTTGAGAGAAAAAGATGCAGTTGTTAGTGTAGAAATACAGGAACTCTCAATACTGCATACCCAAAGACCTCTAAATATCTTAACAGTTAATAAAAGAACTACTGTCCTCTGCAAAATTGAGGAGAAAAAGATACTCAGATGTTGTGTAAATACAAAATGAATAGGAGAACTTTCAACAAAACTTTTACTTAATCAGAAAACATCAAAACCATCAACAAAATGAACGAACCAGAAAGGCTACATGTTTCTGTTTCAAAGATCAAAATTTCCAGACTAGGCCTAAAGACTGCTGATATTTCTCTTTTATCCAACCCATGCTCGGAACAGTTAGAGGTCCTCAAAGAGTCTACAACATCAAAATCAGAAATAAATGAATGAGGGTTCTAGTTTTTTCCCCCAGTGTATTCCCCCCAGTGCCTTCTCCTGTCTGACTGCTGCCTCTAGCTGTGTCGAATGGGTTTTGCATTTTGAATGTAAAAGCTTTTGTTCTCATTTACAGTTGTGGCAGGTGTCTAAAAAATATGAAGGAGTTGACAGCCCTAAGCAAAAAAATTATCATCATTCTATGTCTAATTCCCATATCCTACAATCTCCTAATGTTTACCTTTGGGCGCTCCTTTACTTACTAATGACATCCTTTGAATACATTCTTTCATGAAGCATCCTTTTGTGTTGCCCAGGAACAAATAGGGTACGTATCCTTCCCAGATACACTGTTCCATTTGATTTATTTGCATTTACCTGTAGCTGGATAGCTGTACCCTGTCTATTGAATTAAGAAAGTAGCCCCTTCACCTTTTCTAATCTATTCTGGAAAAAGTTCTTCTGTTTTCCTCCTCATGACGGTGAGGCTTGTTCATATGATATGGTGTGGTTTCTCTTTTGTCAGTCTCTAGAGGATATGATAGTGTAGTTTAGGTTGCCTTGAAAAATGTCTTTGTATATTGCCCTGTGTTCATTTTAGAGGATAATTAAGATATACAGGGGGAGAGAAAGATGCAGAGATTTGTGGCTATCTATCTTTCCTTCAGAGGTGTTTGTTCTATCTCCAGGATTGTATCTTGAGAAAGCACCCCAAGAGGTTTATACTTATGATAAGCAATTTGGTTGCATCTGAGCAACATGTTCTTTGATGATACCTTGCTTATTCTGGGGATGGTAACGCCTCCATATTAAGGCTAAAACCCCCATCTTTCCAATTCTTTGCTAAGCAACTGGTTGATGTAGGGGAGCAGCAGAAATGTCAGGCCATGCAAATGGATGCCCATTTGTGTCTAAGGCCAAATTTGTTTGTTGAATTCCTCTGAGCACAGCTTTTCCTTGATTTTTTGAGTGAGATTCCACTTAATACAGTGGGGACAGAGCTCTGCTAGCCCTTCCTTGGAGCTTAGCACACAAGTAGTTAGATTAACCGAGCTGGGTTTTCACTGTGCCTTTCACAACTAGAACACCATGTGCAATTATGCTGCATAAGTGACTTTGGTGACAGAAAATTGCAGAGCAGTAAATGCAATGTACACAGTGTATTTGATACGGGATGTTGATTGGCACAGCAGCGACACCACAGGAATGAGTTCTCTTAGGTTTATGAAATAGGAATTAATGATATATTCAGGAAGCTGACTGTACCTTCTGGGGAAAAAATGTGAACCTGAAATGTGGTGTGTCAGTAGGCATGTGCTGTGTGAAGCTGCAAGCCGTTCTCTGCACAGGAATTCCAGATGTGCCTATCCTGCCCTCAGTATAAATTGAGGGCCTCTTTGGCCTGCATAGGTGTGTCTAAACTGAGGCTTGAGAGTGCTTCCTTGCTCCCAGGTTCATGGACACATGCTGACCTTCTACAGTAATACGCAAAGGTAACTTAGATGTATACTTTTGTTTTTAAAAGGGTTCTATGTAAAGATGGCTTCAGAAGTCTTAAAAGGATCAACTTAAACCCTTTAGTACAATGGATCGAGAAACTACATTCCTGTCCTGAGAAAGTTTGAGACTTCAGAATGTTTCCTGTTCCATGAACTATACTAAAGTCTTCTTCATCTTCCAGAAGTACTTTGAGAGGGGGACAACTGTAGCTATATGGATGCTAGCTTGATGGTTAAGAGATGTATAATGAAGTCTCTGATCTCACCTCCACTTAACAGATGAGGAGGTTTGTGTTATGTGTGTTTAAACCATGATTTTAAAAAGGTAGAAGAAAATTCCTC
This sequence comes from Athene cunicularia, assembly GCF_003259725.1. NCBI lineage: Eukaryota > Metazoa > Chordata > Aves > Strigiformes > Strigidae > Athene > Athene cunicularia. The sequence goes on from NW_020799099.1 coordinate 1,738,980, forward strand.
AGTTTGCCAACTTAAACCTGGGACTTCCAGGTAAAAAGTATATTTAAATATGTAAGGATTTTCTGACTTTATCATCAGCTGAATTGAAGGGAGCAAGCACTTGATGCTGCTTTTCTTATATTTTATATAAATATAATTTTATATATAATTTTATTTTATATAAATACATTTTAATATTTATTATGATGTTCTTTCTGTTGGGTATTTGAATGAGATTTTTTTTTTTCCCCCTTAGTATTATGACCTGATTATTTCACTATTTATGGTGAAACTTGCATCAGAATTGGTACAACTTCCTCTGTGATTTTCCTTAACCAAATATTTGGGAGTTTGCAAAAGAGGTTTAATTGAAATTTCCTGTCTGGATCTATATGAGTAGAACAATACAAGCAAAAAGTTAATAGTGGTAAATATAACACAGGGGGATTTTCTTGCTGCTAGCAAGATTGTTTCAACTTTTGGCATATTGATTTTGAATAACCATAGCAATACAGAGCCTCAGGCCCTGTATTGTCTTGGCTGGCAAGAGTTGGGCTAAGCTGATGAATGCCTGTGGTACTCTTTTGGGCAGAATTCAGGATAACTTGCTGGATTACTTTGTAGTCTTTGCTAAGTTCAAAATGTAGCACTCGTAGTCTCTTTTTGGTCTGAATGATCTACTTTTGTAAACTGAGCAGTTCTTGTGCAACAGAAGGAAAATCTGCGAAGTCCTAAGACACTAGAGATACACAGAAAGAAAACAGATTCTGCACAATAAATGATGCATAAAAGTATCGTTAAACAAACAGAATATTTTGCTACATATTTCAGTGACATAAAGGCTTAAAAATTATTATTTTCAAATATGTATCACCAAATCAAAATTACATTTTAAATCACAGAATCACAGAATCATCTATGTTGAAAAGGACCTTGAATATCATCTAGTCCAACAGTTCACCTAGCACTGACAGTTCCCAACTATGCCAGATCCCTCAGCGCTAAGTTGAGCCAATTCTTAAACCCCTCCAGGGATGGGGACTCCACCACCTCCCTGGGCAGCCCATTCCAACGCCCAACAACCCCTTCTGGAAAGAAATGCTTCCTAATAGCCAGTCTAAACCTTCCCTGGTGCAACTTGAGGCCATTCCCTCTTGTCCTATCGCTTGTTACTTGGTTCAAGACACTCATCCCCAGCTCTCTGCAGCCTCCTTTCAGGGAGCTGTAGAGGGCGATGAGGTCTCCCCTCAGCCTCCTCTTCTCCAGACTAAACCCCCCCAGTTCCCTCAGCCGCTCCCCGTACGACCTGTGCTCCAGACCCTGCACCAGCTCCGTTGCCCTTCTCTGGACACGCTCGAGTCATTCAATGTCCTTTTTGTAGTGAGGGGCCCAAAACTGAACACAGGAATCGAGGGGCGGCCTCACCAGTGCCGAGTACAGGGGTGAGATCCCTTCCCTGTCCCTGCTGGCCACGCTATTGCTGACACAAGCCAGGATGCCATTGGCCTTCTTGGCCCCCTGGGCACACTGCTGGGTCCTGTTCAGCCGGCTGTCAATCAACACCCCAGGTCCCTCTCTGACTGGCAGCTCTCCAGCCACTCCTCCCCAAGCCTGTAGCGCTGCTGGGGGTTGTTGTGGCCCAAGGGCAGCCCCCGGCATTTGGCCTGATTGAAACTCCTCCAGTTGGGCTCAGCCCATGGCTCCAGCCTGTCCAGGTCTCTCTGCAGAGCCTCCCTGCCCTCGAGCAGATCAACACTCCCACCCAACTGGGTGTCATCTGCAAACTGACTGAGGGTGCACTCGATCCCCTCGTCTAGATCATCCATAAAGATGTTAAACAGGAGTGGCCCCAACACCGAGCCCTGGGGGACACCACTCGTGACCGGCCACCAACTGGATTTAACTCCGTTCACCAAAACTCTCTGGGCCCGGCCATCCATACAGTTTTTACCCAGCAAAGTGTGCGATTGTCCAAACCTTGAGCCGCCGTTTTTGCCAGGAGAATGCTGTGGGAAATGGTGTCAAAAGCCTTGCTAATGTCAAGGTAAATTACATCCACAGCCTTTCCCTCATCCCTCACATAGCTTCCACTAAAAATGTGAAAGCATGTTTCCTAATGTGACCTGGATATCTTGAGGCACCATTTTTCTTCTAATCTGAATCCTTGTATACATTCATGACTTCTGATGGGACTTGAAAAAAGGAAAAATAAGGAATGGCTTCTCAGAGAAATATTTATAAGCCTATACCTGGAAATATGCAGCTATTCTTTGACTCTGGTAAAATATATTGCAGAGAGGAGATTGCTTGTGTGACATAGGCTCAAAATAAGGATAGCTTAGTTACTTTGTGAATTGCTTCTGTCTCTGTTGGTTTGGACAAGACTTTCTTTCCATTAGCTGCTTGGCTGGTAGTTCTAAAGTTCTTACTCAAAAAAATATTCTTACAAACATAGAACTACTGGAGAGTGTTTGATTAACCAAAAGAGTAATGATCAGGTTTACAGCATCTCTTGGAACCTCATTCACAGCAGGCATTATGAAGACTGCTTAATAGAAGTTCTCATGTGCTTTTCTTTAAGTAGGTAGCGAGTTATGTGGTTTTATGAAATCTCTAAACTGGGAGGAAAATGCTTTCATCTAAGGTATGCTTCCAAGGTAGCCATACAAAAATAATTTGTTATGATAGCAAATTCAGAATGAAGTCATAAAGTGCTTTAACCTTCTACAATTGCCAATGAAAACAAGAACCGTAAAATTGCTTTCTCTGACCTACTGTCTCGCAGGCAATCTTACACTCATTTACGAAAGTTACTCCAGAATAAAGCAATTATGCTTGGTGAAATACATATGGAGATTGAGGCCCCCATTAAGCATCCTGACTTGATCCAACTTTGCCTATCTTGTTCTTAACCCTCCTCCCCTATCGTCCCTCCAGCCCTGACACATACCCAAAGAGCCCCTCAGTGCTTTGCAGCTGGCTGTTTAGAAATAGCTTTGAAAAATAAAATGCCAACAATTAAAATAACCGTGTAGCATTTTGTTTGATAAAGCCTGGAACTGTACATCCTATACAGTGAGACCTAAAAATCACTATGGCAGTGCCAAGTTTTCTGCTGACAGGGTATTTTGGCTGTCCCCTGAACCTGTGTCTAACAACAGCAATACCACAATTAACAAAATGCAAGACCTGTGTAGCTAAACTTTTACCTCATTGACAACAAAGAATGTGCCAGTTGCAATGTAATAGACTTTCCCTTGACAAGCTTAAGGCACAATAATGAGCCAGTTGCATGGGAAAGACTGGTGAAGTAATCAATCATATCTGTGTTTTAGTCTGTTCATGCTTGTAGCTAAGAAACTGAGACTAAAGGGACGGGGAAAAAAGATGATGGGTCATAGCTTTTATATCTCCTCTTTTTAATCACAGTGCTTTACTAGGCTAGGAAGCTGACCTCCAGGCAGTGGAAAGGGGAGAGGCTTCTCTGCAGAGCCTCAAGACTCACTCTCCAGCGTCTCCCTTTTCCCTAAAGCTTTTGAAGCATTTTACTGCGAGGCTTACAGCAGTACAAGCTGCTTATTTCCCAACCTGACTCCTATTTAACTCCTCTAACATTCAACAGTTGTTTTTGATCTTTTTCTTGGTCCCCATTTAACCTTTGTCTTGAGTTTCATGTAGCCATTTACCTTTGTTTCCACTAAGGTACACCAAATTAGAATAATATTTTATCTCCAATAGATGTCAGTGGGGAATTGAGCTCTGTTTATCATATTCCAAGTAATTTGTTTGTGAGACCATTTTGCCTTTCTTTATAGAAGCAGATCATGCAGTATACTCAAATGTCCTTTAGTGGAATAATTACCGTTGCAATCTTAATTTACCCCTCTATCCCTCAAAAAATATCTGGAATACGTTTGGATAATTAAATACTTAATCAATATTATATTTTTATCTACTGTAGATACACCATTCTGTAATAAAGCGAATGAGACTGTACAGCAGAAATCAAACTATTACTGGTAATAAGAATTAGTACTATTAAGAGTGTTGAGAAATCTTGAGATACAAAGAATGTCAAACAAAAAAGTGCTATACAGATGTTGAAGAAATCTTATATGGCATGAGGGGCTGAGAAACTCATGATTTCATTTGATCTACAGTGGTGTTGGCAAGAACCCTTGCAAAAATTACAGGTCCATTTAAAAATTATTTTGTCTTTACCGGAATTCAGTTCTTAGTGATTTTCCTAGATGGATCGTGGTTGGTGTGTGAAACTTTCAGTGGCGTAGTCTAATCAATACCATCAGTGTTGAGATACTTTCCTTATGCTCTTGTGTTTCAAGTGAGGTCTAAGATTATTAATGGGTACAATTTCTTGGAAACAACTTGATATTTATTTTCTAAAACTTCCATGTGATATGGCCACTTCTGAGCTGTATTAACATTTCCATTTCATTAATCATTGTGACCTAAGATGGGCGGGATCTCATGTGGTTTCCTAATTTTTTTTTTCCCCTTTTTTGCCCCTCTCAAATACTTTTGGCCAGCAGGCATGTATAAGCAGCTTGCATGTTAAGAAAATTGTCTTACTTTCTCCAGGGACTGTAACAAATTCAAACTAAGGCTTTATTTTAAATTTTCTCCACTAATGAGGATTTTAATTTGTATAACTTCAAGCAATGTGCTAGTTCCGCACTGATACTTTGTGCACACAGTTTCTCCCTAGGAACAGGTTTTTAATGCATGATATCTGAAAAAGTGCTGTTGTACACTCCTAATTCTAAACATAAAAGAAATTTTCAGATGGCAGAGTGGTTTTATTAAGGAAAATAACTGACTACTTGCAAAGCAAAATTGTCAGTGCATGGGTGGGGGAGAGTAAATGAAAATTTGAAAAATGGTAAGCTATCTTGTAACGTTCTTCAGAAGCAAAATTTTGTAAACAAGGTTTGTATGTCTTGGGGACTATAGTCTCCGTTATGCAAAGGAGCCCTCTCATACCAAACTCTTGTTGGAATTGTGTCCCGTGTAGAAGAGTTAGGAGTTCCTAGTTTTAGTGAGGTGATGAAAAATAATTTATAAGATAAAATTGAAACTGCAATTCCAGTGCAAGTGATATATGGAGACAGAGAGCAAAATAATGCTTTGAAGCAGAAATGGTTTTGGGCATAATGAGGAAAAACTTCACCTTTGCTGTAAATGGTTCTTTGGAGTTCTTATTCTGTAGGCTTTCTTGTAATACTGATGAATTATTATTGGTCATAAAAATATTTCCCCAAACTCACTGAAACAACTTTAAAATTTGATTGCAAAATGAAGTTAATTGAGAACTTGGAATGGCAAACCTGGCCCTCTTCTGTGTTATGATACAGTTTTTAATTATATGATAGTGGTGTTTTTTTTTTTTTTTTATGAACTGCTGCTTCAGTTAATTCACTTATGAAATACTGTTTTTATGGTATTATTTCTGTAAGTTCAGTAATCTTTCTCCAGACTGTTTTTACATCTTCCCAAATGTATTTATTTACATGCACCCCCCCTCAATGACCCCCCCCAAAACTTCTGAGTGTTACGTAGATCAAAGCTAAAAGCAACAATACATGGCCTTATGTTAGTTTACGTATTAGTCATCAAATTTATGACAGCTACTTTGAGGAGATGTTTTCACTGAATTCAGTAGTGCCTAAACCCCTTTAATACATACTCATGTGAGTCCTCATTTAGTTTCGTTCTTTTCAATATACATCCACTTGTCTCTCTAGACAGAATGTTCACATATTTTTTAGCTCTTTTAGAAACTCATTGAGTTTTTCAGGGTTTTTTTCTTAAATCACATGTCAAGTTTGAAACAATTTTACTAGTTTTTATGTTATTGTTAAATAACCTATTTGTCAAATAGGTTATTGGAACATCCAAGTATCAAACCCTATCTGTTCTGCAGTTTCCTTTTACCATGTATCATTTGTCTGCAATCTATTTATACTAACACCAGTTAATTTGGGCTCTTACAGTTCACTAAAGGGGTTTACGAAACACCGAGTTGTATCTTGGGAATAAATAATTCTAAAGAGCTTGGTATAATATAAAGCTTATCAGTAGCTGTTTCTCAAAGCAAAGAATCACAGAATCATTCAGGTTGGAAAGGACCCTTGGGATCATCGAGTCCAACCATCAGCCCTACTCTACAAGTTCTCCCCTACACCATATCCCCCAGCATCTCACCCAAATGACCCTTAAACACATCCAGGGATGGTGAATCCACCACCTCCCTGGGCAGCCTGTTCCACTGTCTGACCACTCTTTCTGTGAAAATTTTTTTCCTAATGTCCAGTCTGAACCTCCCCTGCTGCAGTTTAAAGCCGTTCCCTCTTGTTCTGTCACTAATTACCTGTGAGAAGAGCCCAGCACCGACCTCTCTACAATGTCCTTCCAGGTGGTTGTAGAGAGTGATGAGGTCTCCCCTCAGCCACCTACTCCTCAAACTGAACAGTCCCAGCTCCTTCAATTGCTCCTCATAAGGTTTATTCTCCAGGCCCTTCACCAGCTTTGTTGCCCTCCTCTGCACTCGCTCCAACACCTCGATATCTCTCTCGTATTGAGGTGCCCAAAACTGGACACAATACTCCAGGTGTGGCCTCACCAGTGCAGAGTGCAGGGGGACTGTCACCTCCCTACTTGTGCTGGTCACACTATTTCTAACACAAGCCAGGATGCCATTGGCTTTCTTGGCCACCCGGGCACACTGCTGGCTCATGTTCAACTGCTTGTCAGTTAGAACACCCAGATCCTTCTCTTCCAGACAGCTCTCCAGCCACACCTCCCCAAGCCTGTAGCCATGCAGGGGGTTGCTGTGGCCCAAGTGCAGGACCTGGCACTTGGTCTTGTTGAAGCTCATCCTGTTGACATTGACCCACCGATCCAATCTATCCAAGTCTCTCTGTAGAGCCTCCCTATCCTCATGCAGATTGACACTCCCACTTAACTTGGTGTCACCTGAGAATTTACTGATGATACACTCTATGTCCTTATCAAGTTCATCAATAAAGATGTTGAACAGTAATGGTCCCAACACCGAGCCCTGAGGAATACCACTTGTGACCGGCCGCCAGATGGATTTAGCTCCACTGACCACCACTCTCTGGGACCGTCCATCCAGCCAGTGCTTGACCCATCAGACCGTTCGCTCATCCAGGCCATGGGCAGCCAGTTTTTCTATGAGAATCCTATGGGGAACTGTGTCGAATGCTTTTTGAAAATCCAGATAGATAATATCCACAGTTTTCCCTTGTCCAATAGTCCGGTCATTTTGTCATGGAAGGAGATCAGGTTCTTGCATGTTATCCATGTTTCCAAAGCCTCTTGCTGTGTGTTGTTTTTAATGCATTAAGAAATAAAAGGAAGAAAATTTATCTTCCTCACGATTGGAAACTGTATGTGTCTGAGAGTGTCCATAGCAAGTGAAGGGAAAGCTTGTTGGTTTGTTATCTCTGCTTTGAATTCATGGAAGATCTGAGCCATTGTAACTTTGAAGCAAGTGGTGTTACCCTGAAGGACAAGTTACCTCAGCCTAATTTCTTTACTTAGATTTTTCTTCATATAATTCCTCTGCACTAACCTTAGAAGAAGACTGTGCTCTATACCCTGCTGCTTGAGTCCTAAGAGACTTCCTAGGAAATGCCTTAATGTGACTTTCCAAGCACATGTACCAGGACCAGAAGTTGTTGTTGGTAAATGCATGATTTTTGCTTATCTGTCTATAGGAGCATGGAAAAGAAGTGATGTTGTCAAGTTAAACTAGGGAAGAAAGCATTTTAAAAAAACCCCTTTTAGTAAAAAAAAAAAAATCTCAAACATTTTAGAGGAAAAACCTTTACTGGCTATCCATGATTTTCAGATATTTAAGGCATTATTTCAGTTCAGGTTTTTATGATTCATAGAGGGTGCATGATAGACAGGAAAGATCCAGTGAGGGGAAATGCAGAAGAGGAGGTATGACTTACATTGAGATAAACCACCAGTGTCACCCACAAGTATTTATCTTCATCGACAGTAAGGCTCAAATGACTCTTCCTGGTGGCCTTCCCTTATGTGGAAAAATTTCCTAGTATACTTAATGAGGCTGACTTCAAAGGAAGTATCTGTGGCCTCACCATGTAAATATTTGCTGTTTGGGTAGTTTCTCTTAAAAGAGTAAGCTTCATGTCATAACTTCCAGTGTTTTAATATTTCTCTCCAACTTTCTATACTCTGTTCCATTTTGTTTAAATGGAAAATACCATTTACAACAGTCCCTGATTGTCTATGCAGTTTCATTTTTGATTGGGGCAAGTATGTTCTTATTCAGCTGTTACCTCTCTTATTCATCCCTTCAACTGAAAAAAAGCTGGTGAGGCAAGTCACCAGAGAGACCTAGTTGTTATATTTACACTTTGTCCTAGAAATAGCATCGTGCTTGTGCTCCAACTCATGCTTGTCTAGCATCCAAACAGCTGGCATTTAAGCCTGCCTGAGATGCAGGCTTTAGATAAACTCTGAAGCATGAGGGAAAAGAATGCCTGAGAGCCTTGGGTGGATCCCATAGAGCATCACATGATGGGGTATGCTCAGGAACAGCAATGGGTCGTATCAGTCTCAGCCCTCACCCAACATATCACACTGCATTACACAATTAAGATGGGGCAGTCACATCTGGATAGGTCATATGCAATGAAGTAGTGGAGGGCGAGCAGCAGGTGTCCTTTTTTTGACACCGTGAATGCACGGAGAGCAGCTTAGAGGGCATGTCATACTGTAGACTACTTCCCACGCCGTACTCCTACACAGGATGTAAATGAGCCCAGAGTTCTTGAGTGTTTTACTGGGGCTAATGAAATATATATATATATGTGTGTGTGTGTGTGTGAGTATGTAGATATGAATACAAATACAGAGTTAAATGCCTTCACATTAGCATAGCAGCTTTGCCTGCCTCATTCACCATGTTCCCATATAACTTTGTGTACAACGTGAATAGGAGGAGATTATAGTATTACAGCCCTGGGAAGCATCCTGAGAGCTTGCCAAGCAGAACAACAGTTGTTTAATATTACCTCTGTTTAGAAGCAATTATATCCAGGAAAATGCAATTCAGATCAGACCTTCTAAAGCTTGTCAAGGCTAGCTCACTGTTAAATATTTCAAAACCAGATGATGCATCTAAATTCACTAGTTTGTTTCATCATTTGCCAAGGTACTCATGCCATCGCTGTGCCTGTGAGGGGCAAAGTGTCAAAATGAGGGGTGTTAGAGAAATGTCTGTAAAATGTGATATTATTTGGGGTGCTCCAAATTTCTTTTACTTTGTTTTCAAGCCTTAGTGATGAGATTGTCTTGTGGAACAGGCAGACCATATTGAGGAGGAGGGGTTGGATGATCAGAAGGAGGGAAGGGTCAGCTATTGTTCCCTGGGAGGTGACTTCTGAATGGAGGGATGACAACACAGGTGGGATTCCTTAATACCTGATGGTGGGACAGGTGGACTAATCAGCTGGTGACAAAAAGGAATAGGGATATGTTTCTGTGGGGATGGGGAAATTTTATCCTAATGGTTGCTGTGCCCTGGGGTTAGTTGTCATAACAGAGACAGATGTCTGTCTCTCCCATTTCCCTTCCCCAGACATTTTATGACACTAAGCTGTTTAGCTTCTAGGTTTGAAGGATATCTTACAGAAGATTTTGATTTTTTTTTCCCCACAGAGAGTAAAACATGATGTAGGGATGCAATCTTTCGCTGCTTAGCATATTGAGTCTTAGCTGAGGTGGCTTCTCTTCTATGTTTTGAATTGTACTTGTTTTCTTCAACTCCATCCGTGGCTGCCTGACAACCAGTTGATGCTGATGTCCATGCAGAGTATCAAATAGTGAAATTGCTTGTGACCACCAAGAACCTCCTGAGCAAAGGCCTAGCAATTGGTTCCTTAAGTGATAGAGGCATATTTTTCTCCCAAGAGCTTGTTCACTGGTACTGTATCTCCCCATGAAGTTTCTCTGCTCACAGGTTACATTAGTTCTGATTTATCCTTGCACTGTCAGACCGAGTACGAATTCACAAAAATTCAAGAAGTCAAAGTTGATTTACCCTATTTTTCCTAGATGTGCTTTTGCTGCTCTAATAGGGGAAATGTTGACTTCTGAGCAACAATACTGCAAAGTGTGGTTCTTCACAGTGCAAAATACTTAGCTTTGCAACTAGCAGGAACTGCCAGATGAGCCCATCTGCCTGTCATTCAGAACAGTTCTCCATAACAGAAGCTGGTGCAGCTGACTTTTTACCACCAGTACAGCTCTGGAAAAAGATTTCAAAACAAGTCCAAAAGAGAGTTATTTCCTTTCTTACTCTGGTCTTGGTCTAATCCTGGCCCAGAACTGTGGTCTTTTTTTTTTTATTCAGTTTCTTAAACGGGTTGTTGAAGAATGGCGAAAACTGCCTGTCTGTCTTGCTTGCAGCATTTTTCTTCAAATTATCAGTTGCTTTGGTGGTTTAGTACTGTGCAGGAAATAAATTTTTACACAAATTAAAATTAATGTTCTGAATTGATATTTGCACAAGAAGGTTAATCTTGTGATATTTATTCTTTTCTGCTTATATCTGTGGAAAGGTGATTTTTGCATCTGACTATTTGTTTCTGACAATTTAGTCTGAATTATCTGGCTTTAAAATATTAGGACAGTTGAGAAACTACCCTTGAAGGATTTGCAGTTTGAAATTGCTATGTTTTAAAACCAGAAATAATGGAATATATGATAAGCTTATATAGGAATATTTTCCCAGTTAACTGTAAGCAATTCTAGAATAATTTTTCTGGTTTCTACTAATTTCTAAGGAGTTATATTTAGTTATTTGTTTTGTCTGTCTGAGGAAAGTGTTCTATAAGCATAGAAATGGCTGGTATTAAAAAATCAAAACCTTGTTCCTAACTCTTGCAGGTCTTGTTACAGTGCACTTTTTTTTTTTTTTTTTTTTCCCCTCCCTTCCTGTTCCAAATGACAGCCATGCACTGAATGACCTTGGAAATTATCAAGTGTAAACAGAAGTCTGTGCAGAAGAGCTCTGATCTTGGGTGTCTCCTGCATGTGGTTGGCAATAACAGCTGCACAGAGACATGCATTCAGAATTTCTGAATTTTACTCACGACGTACAGAAAACTAATGGGGACATGCTACTGATTACAGTTACAGTTGTTGTGACTGCTATGAGAAATGATTTGAAATAATATTAAGAATACAAAAGCCAAAGACACCAAAGTGAAGGTAAGCATCTTAATCCCTTGGTTAGGGAGCTTCTAGCCACCATTTCAGAGCAGGTGAAATAATACTAAACAGAGCGATTACAGTTACATTCCACCTAGAGTATTTTACTAAACATGAAACTGAAAGGGAAAGAATGTACAGACTATTTGACTTTTTGGAACTCTCATAAGGTGATATAAAACATCCACTTTGTATTCTTTTGGAGGAAAGAAAGGCAGGATTTTACTAATATATCCAGTTCAAAGGGAGGAGATACAAGCTGATGGTTGTATGTCTTCAAAGTCAGCCAGTGCTGCCTTGTCTTCCGATATAATTTTACAGCAGAGGTACCATGCCTGGTTTCTTTGTGTTCAGTATCGTGCAGGTGTTACGTAAGTCAGTTTATAAGAAGACTGTTGCACCACTTGTATAGTTCACCATATACTCCTCTTGTACTAATTTACAAGGAGTAGCATGTACCCAGACATCTGTCAGTAACATCACTATAATCACCCTCAAAATTACCAGTTACCTGTCATCACAGATCTTTCTGCTGTTAAGACTGGCAAAGAAGAAAGTGAAATCTTGTTCTTCAGTCACCTCTTTGTTTATTTTAAATATTGTTAAATTACTTCCAGTGTTGTCAGGTCATACTGGCTCCTGTAGCACTGGCCCATTCTGAAGGAATAGGAATGCTGAAATCTCTTTGCCCAGATAGAATGTGGGTTGAAACATGCTGCACTGATGCGGAGCTGAAACAGCTGTGTGCTGTGTGTGGGTAAGAGGAAGACTTGAGTCTCTGGGCTTTCAATTCTAGGTCTGTTACCAGCATTACATAGGAAAAGGTAGGCTCAAAACTGAAATATAGCCACTTAAAGTCATAGATCCTAATTGTGTAACATGTAACTGAGTAGGCAGGGTGTCTCACCCATGTGAAGTCCCAGGGCATTAAAAGTTCCAAAGTATTTTCTAGAAATCAGTCACTTCCTTTGGAAAAGAAAAAAAGGAGGAGGAATAATCTCAGTGCTCCATTGTACCTTGTGGATAGATGACATAGTGATATATGAGACCAGCCCTGCTTTTGCTATTATAAATTCCCAGCAGTCACAGGGAACTGGAATGCGCTCTCCTCAGGTGGGCAGTCTGCCCACACTTAAGGCCATGAAGGATTGGGCCCAGAGTGGTTTTTGCTACAGAGCTTCTACAGTTCTCTTTTGTCTCAAAATATTTTCTTACACACCACAAAAACTTGTAAATAAAATCTGAACTTGGCTAAAGTAAAAAAAAATGGGCCTTTAAATATGACCCAATGACCCCTTTGTTTTAAATTTAAGATGAGAAGACTTTATGTGGGAAGATTTTGATTGATGATCCAAGGTGTCTGTGAGTAGGGGTAAGTAATAAAGAACGAGAAAGGAATAAAGAAGTAAAATACGAAAAGAAAATTCAAGGCGAGATCTGGCAGATATGTTGAGAGAGAGAGACAAAAAACAGACCTTGGAGATGAAGAGGATGGAAGGAAAGGGAAATGGATTGCGAAGAAAGGAAAAATAAGAAAGAAAAGAACCTCACCAAAAGGTTCATACGATTCTCTGGAACAAGTAGCTTCAATGCAAAATTGAGATCCTAACTGCATAGAAACAGCAATGGCAATATATGGTGTGGGGTATGGAACTGGGGTTCTGGAAGTAGAACTGGCTGCTCTGAAGGGGAGAAGAATGCACGTGAAATTGTGAACAGTGATGTTTGAAGTGATTTTTTTTTTTTTTTTTTTTTTTGGTGGTGTTTCCTTTCCTGTTCAGGGCCCTGTTTTGGGAGGAGTGGTCAGGATTGATGCAATAGCTTGTTGTGTGTTTCCCTGAATGTGTTGCAATTTGATGTGAATGGACACAACTATAATATGGATGAAGATGTGTACTCAATGTGCTTTCCTTTCTTATTAGTGCAGTGTACATATGCTCCCTTTTCCTTCTCACTGTTCTTGTTGGACATCTCATTTATTCTTTTTGGTGTGTCAGTAAAGTCTTGTTGAGTTAGTTATCTACAGTTTCTAGATGCTTTTGAATTTTGCAGTCCCTCCTCCAGGGGTAACTTGTAATCCTTGATTGATGTGGAATTTAGCTGTACTAAGAAGCATCCTGTATAAATGGTTTCATCCTCACTGAGAAATTTAGATTTTCTTCTCTATCCCATTCTCACTATTATTTAAATTTTGTCTATCTACATCACTCAAAAGTTATTTTGCTTTATAGGTACTTCACCAGACTTTTACTCTTCTTATATCATTTACAGTTGTCACTGAAGATGGTTAGGTGTAGACTAGTAATGCTGGTGGAGAGCCTAGGAAAATACAACTCAACTCTGAAATACTATTTTTTCCTGAAATAAAAAAGATTTAAGGAAGTGGTGAATAATGTAATAAATCATGAGCTATTAATGAGACTGTTTTACTGTCAAAATCCCCATTAGACACACATACCACTAGCAGGATTGGTAAATTAGGAACTGTGTAAACTGAGATCCTACTTCCATTCAGTGGAAAAGATACACGCTGAAGCCAACTTGACATTGGCAGTGCATAGTGCATCATGTAATAATTATTATACTCAAAGCTCCACTTAAAAAAAAAAAAGAAATTAAAAAAAATCTACTCTGGTTAGCCTGTCATGTGTAGTGACTGAGTGTACTTCAACAGTTCTTACCTTAGAAGGAAAGCATGTGGTAAGATGCTTTGCTGTTATTTCAGGCTAATATTTCAAGGAGGGATGTGAGTTGGTGCCAGACTAGATTTTGGTAAATCCTCTTTATTAAATAAAATGTAGGGTAGATGTTTTATCTCTTGAGCAAACTGTCCTTCAATAGCTCCAGGATCTCTGTGGCAGTACTCTTCTGTAGAAAACTGTTTGGAGCCAAAGCTTGCCTGACTCGTGGGCCTTTGCGTTTGGGAAGCCCAAACTGTTTGATATCAAGCCTGCAGGGCTGCGGGTGATTCAGCAGCACCTCCCGGGCAGCAGTGTTGCTTTCTGCTATATCCTTTCAATTTGAATAACTCTCTTCTTTGTAAATTCCCCTCCTTCCAGTGTGTGGTCTCTGAAACCTAATGTAACAAAGAAGAAAATTTGTACAAGTTGAGCAAAATTTGGCTTGGACTTTCAGAACTTTTGAAAGAGCTTAGAATAAATCTAATATTTATCACTTACCTAGAGGGTATATATCTTAAAAAAATCTGCTGTGAAATTCCAGGGGAAAATGATACAGTTTTATGTCCCAGTCTTCCACTCATCACTCTGAAAATGAAATCCTAAGTTTGTGATTTTGTTTGAAACCGGTCACTTTTACTTAGCATAAAACTAAAGTCGAAGTGGAATTTGTTATTAATGGCTATGGCCAATGGTTTGGAATTCTGTAATCTTTTTTGATATGTAACGGGATGCATTGTTATGGTAATAGAGCTAGTCTGTGATTTAATCCAGAATTAATTAATGATGACCAATACCACAAATATTTTCAGTTTTACATACATTGGAGCAGGGGGGTGGGGTGGTCTTGGGAAGAGGGTGAGGAAGGAGGCAATCCTGAATCTAGTTTCAAGATCTGTACCCCTGTTGTGCTGACAAGTGTTTTTCATCTCGTCTTCTATTTAATAGAACTGTATTTTACGAGGGCAAATGCTTCTAATGGAGGCAGTGCAGGACCATTTTCCTGGGGCACGGCCAAGACCTGTGAAGTTGTCCAGCTGATCCACTTCTTGGACAAATAAGACAATGTGTTAGGAACATAATGGATCATTTTGATATAAGGGACAAGACTGGACATAGTAGGTGCTTGACATGTAGAGAATTGTTGGAAGATGCTCAGATGCTTCAGTGATGGAAGGAAAGGATGCCAGATAAAGATCAGCTAGGAAATTTAAAGGCTGTTGTGGGGTGACTGGGGCCAGTGTGTAATTTTTCTTTTAATGTCTGTGAACAATATTTTCTTGAATATAAAAAACTTGATAAATTTTTTAGTGCAGTTGTGTAGGATGGAGGAGAAAAGTGACTAGTCAGCATGTTGGCAGAAAAAATGGAAAAACTCATCTATATGTTGATAGAAGGTACAGTCAAGTCCTCAAAACCACTATCTTTTCCTTTTATTTATTCTATTTTAAGGTGTAAATTTTAGGAACCACACTTTATCTGGTGAGATTTATACCTCAGATAGCTTTGTTTCAAGGCAAATGCATAACTGCATAGCGGAGGTCAGAAATCTCCCACCTAAATAACTGAGTGGTCTTACAGGTGAGAACTCTGCTGCACATGCATGTGCATCCCCTTTCATATGGTGCTATTTGGGTAATGGAGTTCAAAAGGCGATCAACAGGGAATAGTGAAGAAGTTCATGTAGCCAAAAAATGGTGTATTAAGATAGGGTAAAAGAACAGAGACACATCAAAAAGGTGTGAAAGCTCTTGGAAATTTTAGGAGACTGGGAGAAGTTGAGGATCACAGTCACTGAGGAATATAAAGTGGGGGGGAAGAGGAATGAGCTGTGAGCTGCTCAGTCCAGGACTCCAACCTAACAGAACAGCCAAGATGTCTCTAGCCTGGCTTAAGGACTTGGCATTTGAGTGCTCTCCAGAAGATCATCCTACTGAAAGAAGGCTCTGGTCCCTACTCATGATTTTGTGGGAATGCCATCTTCTCCCCTGCCCTCTCTCTCAGATAGAAAATACAGCTGCTGTTGGTAGGATTGGGCAGAGGCCCCGTTAGAGCTGTGATGTCCACAGTGAACAGCTATGAAGGTCCCTGCCCACAAGAGCTCTCCACCTGAAATGAAGGATGGGAGGAAAACAGAGGAAGAAAGTGAAGTGATGTAGTGCAATTTTTCATGGGTTTCTGAGATAGAGTTTGGAACAGCTCATGCTCTTCTCTTCTGATGGTGCCTGGCCTGTGTTGTCTTGTAGGACAGGAGACCTTATTGCATGTGTCTTTGTGGGGTGGGAGTGGCAGGCAGTCAGAGACTGCCCCAATCTCTGGAGTAGTATGAAGAGTATTATCTTAAATTAAATTATAATGTAAGAGTGGTGGTGGGTAAGTGGGAAGAAGAAGTAGAGTCTTTGGCATAGTGGCTGCTCGGAGGTCCCACTAGTCTAACATGAGCACCTGTTATGGGCTAGTAGCAGAAAATCACCGATATCACAGGGGCTGATATAATGTATTAGGCAATCAGCTGATGATTGCCTAAAGGATCTGTGGGAGAGTGAATGTCTGAAGCGTAGGAAGATTTCTGTAAGGGACATACTTGTAGATCCTGGGTAGTAGCACACAGCAGAAGGTCATCCCTGTTGGATCTGTGATAGGTTTAGGTCTTGCACCTGAAAGTGCAGTTCATGATGGGACAGCTCTTAACTATAGTAAAATGCCGATCCCCATCCTCATGCTTTGGAAGGCATTGCTTACGTAATGGCAGCAGTTACTAGGGGCTGACATATGAGCTCAGTATGGCAACTCCGGTAGGAAATTAAAAGGGCAGCTCATTCCAAGGGGCTGTAATCTCTATTTAGGCACTAGGAATTTGTATTTTCATTAAAAGGTTTTAGTCCATAAAGATACTGCATGTACACTGTACTGGGTAGGTTTGTTGTTCTCCACCCTGGATGGACTCTGACTTGGAGACGACTGAAGGTGGGTGCTCACTGGGGGCTGAGATTGCTGATTGTTTGATCTCATGAATTCTAATCCCATTGCCCGCAATGTCTGCAGTTTGGATCACGTGTTACTGTGAACTGCTGGTTACTACACCCAAGGGCAGTGCCTGCAGAGCTCCTACCAGGTGTAGTCTGCACCGCTTTGCAAGTACTCTGTTACAGGTTGGATTTTATACATCACAAAACATAGGCCCAGGTTGAGGTTACAGTGAGCAATAGATTCAGACTTTCTATTGTATTATAGTTATTGTGTTTGAACATTTTTTTTTCCCTTTAAGCAGATGGAGTGGAGACTGAAGAGTTTTCTGCTCATTAAAATGAGACAAATGACTTGATCCTGCTTCCCTTAAGCCAAGTAACATTACCACTGGAGTTAATAAGAGGTTTTTCTGAGTAGCATGTGAGGACGAAGCTCTGTTTGCAAAAGCGTCATTCATCACTTCCTGCAATCTGAGGATCAGAGACCGCTGCTATGTACCAGAGTGAAAGTAAATGGATTAACACTTACTGAGCTTAAAGTCTTGGCCCTAGATTCTTTAGCCTTATTATGTTAAAATACATGCAGTTATCCTTACTAATAAATTCAGTAATCCTTGTTTTGGTTTTCTGTGTGCTCATTACATGGCTGCATCATCATATTAACCATGTTATAATAGTAATTCAAATGACAGTGCTGCTTCTGCTTCATTTAGGTAACAAACATCTGTGTAGAAGATGTAGGCTTTTATAATTGCAGTAGAGAAGAGCACTTTCTGAAGTCATCGGCTCAAGTTGTAATTAACTTAACCAACCATCAAGGTTAACTTCTCCTAGCAGAACTCTGTGGAAAAGCAATCTGAGGAATACACAGGGGATTAATGACTCCAGAGATTTTGCCGCAGGGATAAAAATTCTATCATCGGGTGAATGTCTCTGTGCTCCCCTTCAGCATCCCTATGGGAAAAATATATACCCATGCTTTAAACTATTAACCTCTCTTCTATTTGTGAAAACCTTGGGTGGCTGAGTTTATAAGAGAAGAGGGAACAGTTAGGAAAACAAGCTAAGCTTATTTTCCCGAACGTAACAAAAAATTAGAACTGTTGTCTGCAGTTTTACCAAAGGTTCTCATGTGTCTGTTTGTGTGAGATTCTCCAAACTTGTGTGGTTTTAGTTGAACAAAAAAGGACCTGAGATTTTTAGATTTATTTCAGCCAAAGAATACGTTAGACATCCACAGGGCCAGGGGAACAAGCCATGAAAAATAAGCTTCTGTGAGGCTTGGAAGCCTACCATAATTTTTCTCTGTCAGAATCTTTGGGCTGAATTCTGCTTTGACTTGCACCCAGTAGAATCCCATTGATTTTAGTTAGGATGCTTCCAGTGTAAGCCATGTCAGAGTGTGGCTATTTACCTTCAAGCTGGCAATATGTTTGAAAATACTCAATAATTAACAAACTGGAGATGCTATGATTTTGAACATGTATGTTACTGATACTCCAAGAACTGCTACATTTCATCAAGTCTGCTTAGGGGATAAGAAAATGAACTCCATTATTGTTAGGAAAATGCGAGATGTTGTCATAATAAGTCACACACTTCTGTTAGTGAAGTGTTTTTTAACAACATTACTGATGTGTGGTATTACGATGATGCTGTACAAATAACTAGATGTCAACCTTCATATCCTCAGCAAACTTCTTTTATATCTGTGTGTCTGCTTAAATATTAAAGCTATTAAAAAAAAATATTCTTTCAAAAAAGAAGTGGAAATAAGGACTTGCCAAGGAAGCACAGGTTGCAATGTTCTCTCGTTTTGAATTAGCAGGGTGAAATAAAGGAAACCAGAACAAGGAAGGAAATCCTTTTTATGAGGAATGAAAGAACATAAGCATGCCTGTTCAAAAGTTACCGCTCTGTGCGTGTTCATATGTACATGCATATGCACACACGTAGATCCAGATGATTACCAATATTTGGTATGCAACCACTTTTCCCTTACTCTCATGGTGAGAGAAAATTACCATCGAGATTTCAATTTTATATAAATTTAATCTGATCATTTGCAAGTTTGTAAAGTGGTCATGTAGTTTTGATCTGAAAAGCTAGATCTGCAAAAGTATTTAGATGTAATAATTCTCTTGAAATCACTGGAAATTGTGTCTTTGTTCCTTTGTGCAGCTGATCCTAACAGAACGGTAGAAAGAGAGGAGGAATTCAGAAGGAGGCAGAAGGAGAACATGGGAAGTGCATTAGCAAAGGAAGAAAGAAGCTCAAATCCCTACTTTCCCTGAAAACCTGGCAGCTTTTTGCTAGCACAAAACAGGGCTTATTTTGCTGCATGTTAGATACTTTATGTATCGTCTTCTTAATTTTGTCAGATACATTGACTGTGCTGGTTTCACTCTCTTAGACTAATTCCTGCGTGTTCCTGCATGTTGTCACTAGTCTTAAACCTTTTATGTAAGATCCTGAGAGCAATGATTAGTCTTCTATTTTAGCTTCTTGCAGAGAACCTAAGGCAATGGATCTTCACTGTTAATAGGTCTTCATCGCACTGCAGGGAAACAGTGTGGGACAACTCCTTTTTTCTATTTCTGGCCAAACTTCTGAACCTCACGTCCTAGATGATCAATGAATTAAAAACAATTGAGCCTTTTGTCCACCACCAGCATGAGAGATATAAGGTAATGATCTCAGCTGAAAGCTAGCTTTTAGTACCAATTCCAAGATACCTGGTCTATAGCTGAATAGCCAAACCCTGTTTTAAGGCCTAATAGTAGTCCAATTCTGATGACATACTTTTGTGGATAGCAGTCATGTTAGGGGTTGCTTTTATGAAGTCTTTGCACCAAGGAGAACTCATGTAGGAATTTTGGTTTTTAGAAGCTGTGGTGTAAATAAATTATATAGTATTTTCCAAAATAACTTAGTTAATCATATTTTAGCTAGGTTATAGGAGAAATACGATTCACTTGGGGGAAAACAAAAAGGATCTCAGAAGTGGAAATCAAGGTAAACTTAAACCACGATCACATTACTGGTTGTTTTTGGCTTGAAAGTTGTAATTTAAGAAAAAGAAAGGAGAGACAGCCTTGGAGCTTGCATAGATAACTGACAAATCTCAGCAAGTGACATTCTGATTTAATTGAATTCATATAATTTGAGAAACTCTTGCTTTGCACTTATCTCCCTGGAGATGATCTCTTTACAGTGGATTCCCCTTTGAATTTAATGTGAAAAAACCCCACAGATTCAAGCTAAACAGATACACTCAGGCTAGATGGGCTACTTGCATGTTTTAGGTATTTACAGTGAAGTACAACTTCGATGCTCAGGTAGTGTTTTACTTGTGATGAAGTCAAGCTTCCTGAACAATGCTAAGAAAGGACTGCAGTTTCATATTTGTTTTATTTGTTCATTTTTTAGCTTCCCAGAGTGCACATTTTAATCCCTTTGGTATACTTTCAGAGAGCTGCTAAAACATTTGAACTTCAGCTTTTCTTGATTTGACAGGCCTCACTTAAAAAATAACATGGTGAGCTCATTGGCATGGCTGATTTCTCGTCAGCCCATTCTGTTTCTTCCTGACTAAACTCCAACTGTTCTCTTGGCTTTTTTTTTTTTTTTAATGGAGAGATTGGTTTTGTATGTATTGGTTTGGGGTTTGTTTGGTTTTTTTTTTTAATTTTTTTTACTTGTATGTTATCCTAGGCGGGTTAGTTTTTTTGTTGTGGTTTCCTTGTTTCTGCTGCGAAGCTTGTTAGCAAGGTTCCATGAAAAACAGTGCTGTGATTGAGACTCTTCATTGCAGGCTTACGCATTGCTCCTTTGGTAGCTTATCTGCACCCATATTCATATTGCAGGTGTGAATGTGTCTGGGCACTAAAGACACTTGTACCTTAGTAATGCCTGCTGAAGCTCGTCCTTACCTGTTCTCACTTCTGTCATCTCTTATTACCTTGGGCAGGAAGGGAGTAGTGATGAGACTGTTCACCTGAGAGAGGATTGCTGAGGAGTCCTGGCTTGAGAACAGTTTTGTGGGTTCTGCCTTGCTCAGGGTGACCACTGGCACACCAGGGCCAGAAAACGCCAACTCTCAGACATCCTTCTCATGGCTGCTCCTTGGCCAAACCCCTTGATCCCTGGGCAGATGTCTGTAATGTTGTGTCTCCACAGCTAATGCCTAGCAGAAGATCCTACAATTTAAGTGTTATTTAGGTCTGGGTATATTCAGTACACTTACAGATCCTGCCACATTTCTTCTCACTCTTCCTTGGTTCTGGTCACCAATGTTTTTATAGACAGCCTGGAAGATGCTGAGGGGAAGTATGTAGTGAACATGATCCCACTCCACAGAGTTCTCTGCCAGTTTCATCACTGGGAGTTCTAGTTGATGTTGACCTAAGTGACATAGCTCATTTACTCATGGGAAAATTGTCGTGTTTCTGTATGGTGGTGACTGAGGGAAAGGGTCTTGAGCTGAGTGTGGGTATCTAGTTCTGCACATTGGAGAGAAGTACTATGGGGTGAAATGGAAAAAAACTAAACCAAACCAAATGCCACCAAAACCCTCCACATTTTGGGAGACTGGAGAAATACTGTCACATCAAATTTTGTTAGAAATATTACTTCTGCCACTGGAAGCCTAACATTTCCATTGTGAAAAGATGTTTTCTCTAGTGAAGGTGACAACAACAATAGTTCAAATTGAACTTCAGAATCTATGCTAGCTTGGCACAGATCCACTCTTGGACTGCCTTTCATTTTATGATTTGCTTGTAGCTCAGCATGTACTCCTCTCAGAGACAACAGGCATTTGGAAAATGTGCTGTTACCATCATGATTGGTTTATATAATTTCTTATATTAATGAGATGATGTTGCACTTAGGACTGGAAAAACCTTTGTAACCAAGAATAGTAATGTTGGGTTGACTGTATAGTAATGGAAGGCAGTGGTGTGAAGTCACTTATAATAGCTAGAGTAGGACTGTACTTTGAAACTGTACTTCCCCCTCCCCAGATCAAGCCCATTCCCCCTGGAAAGAAGACTTAGTCACGTAACATTAACTTCTATTATGGTGTCTCTGTTTCAGTCTTGTACCACCTCTGCATGCTGTATTATCACCTGATTTCACACACAGGCTATAATGAATCATCTAGTGGTTTTTTTTTTTACAGCAGTTCTGCTGTTACCTCCCACTGTAATACTAGCAGTGACCCTGGAGTGTCTTGGTCTCCTGTGTTTTCTGAGGTCCATCTGACAGAGTTGGGTGAGTTGAAGCAATAATGATTCCGAGTCATTTGCACGTTCACCTTCAAGCATAGATCAACCTGACATTTCATCCCACCTTTGTTGCTTCTCTTACAAATACTCTGTTCTTGTCATGTGTTGCTCTGTACCATGTGTTTCTGGGAATTCTCTGATCTTGTATGCCATCTTATTTTCCTTATTTATCTTTCGTATGTGTCCTTAGAACTTTTCAAATTACATGTTCTTTTGTGCATATGTCAAATTATAGGGATTAAACAGGCTTGCTTTACTGGGAAAAAAAAATCCTGAAAGGTAAAAATTTTCCATTAAAAAGTTTTTTTTTTTCTTGAACTTCCGTTTGGAAAATAAATATTTTGTCTTACACTAAGACTCAAATCAGAATTACATGTTTAATTTGAACCAATAAAAATTTGTTGGTTTGGCTTGATTTCATATAAATTCAGTGCCTTGAGGGGCTATAGTTTGGAACTTACCCCCAACATCTTTCTCCTCAGAGTTTAGGGACCATAGAGGAGAATATGGGCATGGGGTCGTTCAATTGCAATTTGCTCAGCCAGTTCCCCTGAAGTGAGAATTCAAATTGTTGCTGTGCTTTTTTCACAGGGACACACTGAAGATTTAGCAGTGTGTTATCTGTGCTTCTGTTCTCAACTGGTGAATTCTTCCTTCTCACTTCCAGAATTCACTGATAGCTTGTGAACATTAAAAGGTTTCTCAGTTTTAGACAAGAGGCGGTTAACTTACCAAGTATTTCCTCCACGCTTTTATAGTTTTTGAAAGACCTTCTACTTCTCTGTCATCACCGTGAAGACAAACGGTTTTGTGGCATACTTGAACAATACTGGACCTTCCAGAAAGAGTAGCTATATTTGCCAGGAAGTCTAGCATGTAGGACACAGCTGTAGGTCCATTTTTTTGGGTCAGCACTTTCAACCACAAAATCAGCAGTCTGTTTCTGCAGTATGAAGCCTTAAGCAACTTTTAACTTGACGGAAGGGAGTGCTATCTAGCTATCTACTATAGAGATGGTGCATGCTTTCAACTCAACACATGAGGAGAGTCCACAGGAGGACAAAGGTTTAAGTTGGGGGAAAAAGTATGTAGTAGCTGTTGCAAGCCCTGCTATTAGTGGCTCTTCTGACAAGATACCATACAGGGGCCAAAACACAAAGTGGGCAGAAATGAAGAACTATGTATGAAAAGATTATTCTCTTTGACTCCCTCTCTGTCTTTTTCCCTACCCAGATGCTTTGACACTTTGACAGGAATTTGTGTGCTACTTGCATTACAATTGCGCATGACTACCAAGGACACACTGTAGAAACTGTTGTGGTTTGGGTTTTTTTGTTTTTGGTTTGGTTTGGTTTGTTTTTTTTGTGTGTGTGGTTTTTTTTTTTAATTTTATTTTATTTTTTTTTTTTAATGAGGTGTTTCCACAAGCATGTGCAACATTCCCACGATGGAGTGTAATTTTTTTTTTTTTAAAATACATTTATGGTATTTTTTTCTTCGTTTTTAGTCATTACCTCACTGAAGTTCAAATTTGAAAGCTTAGTTTCTCTCGTCCCGCTTCAAAAGTAGCCGGGAAGCAATGGTCGGCGGAATCTTGAAGCAAGTTGTTACAGTGTCAGTAACAACTTCCAAGCAGTAGATGGCACAGGAGAGGTAAGAATGAACTGAGAACAGCCACTTCATCCAAGTTTCTGCCTGTATCTTTAAGCAGTTTAAGAATACAAATAACCAAATTAGGAAGGTTTGTATCTAGCTTGTAAAGTGGCTGTTATGCTTGTTAACTTGATCTTTTATCCTAGATTAACTGAAGTCTTTGAATTGTAAGTATAATACCTTTTCACGGTGGGACGTTTAGAAAATGAGTTTTATCTTTACGTTGTACTGTCTGGTAAATGAAAAATAGACAATGTATATGCATGTAATAAAAGATATAGGAATCATATGCTTATTCACTTTCCACCTTTCAAGATTTTCTCAGTGAATAGATGCTGAATTCTTGTAGCTGTTGTGTCAGGAAACAAATCTCATGAGCATAAACCGTACACCACTTTGTGCTTTGTAGCTCCCAAGATAATGATCAAAAGCTTTTCTCAGTTCATGTGCTGTATAATGTATGTCCCAGGAAGTTATTAGGTATTTGCTAAAGACAAAAATACTTGTTTTATTTCCTTGATTGAAGAGTGAAAAGTTACAATGTAAACAAGGCTCCAGGTACAGGGCTAATGATCACAAAAATATTTCCGTCTGTTTCTTACAGCAGATTTCTTTATTTTATGCCTTTTCATTTGTGCAGGGGAAAAGCTTCAGATAGAAGGTCCTGGAAAGGAGAGGCCACAAGGGAGCATGGTCTGTCAGTTTGTGAAGGGTCAGGAGCAGGGAACTCATCTCCCTTCTGCTATTGACTTGATGTGTGACCTTGGGCAAACCACGCTTCCTCTGTGGGCCACGCTCCTCCTCGCCTTTCACTGCGTGTCATTCAGTGTAAAATGCTGCTGTTCTGATTTTAATACCCTTTTCTATTTGTTCACCGTGTTGCATAGGTGTAGAGAAGATTCAGAACCTATTTGCTTTCTTTCATTTATATCTTGTGAGGATGATCTCTTGCTACTGTTGGTACAGCCCTAGTAGATTAAAAAAATGTTGACTTTTTGTCTCAGTTTCCCGTTACCCTATCTTCAAATAAGTTATCCCATAATAAATGAAAAACAGATAAAACTTGGATTATTACGTGTTTCCACGGGCACGCTAGACACTTCATATCAATGTATTTCTTTGGCTGATGTAACTACAAAAAGGAGCACATGCTCACTAGAATGAAGAGGAGGGAATTTTTCAGCATAAAGCACAAAGATGCATGTTCACCTTGATTCTGCAATGGGAATTGTACCAGACAGTGAATTAACCACAGAGCTTTGGCGGTATGGTATGAGTTAAAGTGAAGAAAAACATAGTTTAAAAATGAAACTTTGCATTGAATTACCTTGTATAAATGATACTGCCATTGCTTATCGCAGAAATTACTTATCTTAACACAGGTGGCTGGGTAACAGTGAGCCTGTCTGAACACCAGAGAAGTCACTAGGGTATACTCTGTGACGATACCTATAGATCATGTCCTTTGCCCACTGCTGCCAAACAGATGCTTAAAGCTATTACCAGTATATTGTAATTTAGTGCTTTTCCAACCAACATGTGTTCTAGCTCTCTGATGTAGAGTGGGAGAGGGTATTGAATGAAAACTTTTGCATCCCTACAAACAAGCAGCCAGAGCAGGGGTGTTGTTGGCTACTCTGAGCTTCTGAGGAGGTGGCCGAGTGACCTAAGAAAGTAATAATCTTATATTTTACATTTCTGACATATTTACTTTTTAAAAAATTTGGATCTGGATTTCACTGTAGATTGTGTGCATCTCCGAGTTCCCACAGGATTACTCTGTTTTAGGTACTAGGTAAAAAGTCAGCAGGTGATTTGTTGTTTCTGCATTGTTTCAATTGTGTGTCTCAGGAAAACCCTCTAGAATCACCTTCATGTTACTTAACTGATCTGGATGTTTCATGATTTGATTACATTTACGGTCTTCTATGTTTTGCCTTTACTGAGGCACAGTTCACTCGTCTAGATTTTTTCTTTACTTCATTAGCCTCAGTTCATACAAGTACCAGAATCCTGAACATATGCATCCTCCTACCATCCTGAACATATACATCATCGATGTACATCAACCACATCCAGGTGGTTCTTGGAAGAATTTAAAATGAAAGTAGTACTTTTATGCTGAAATGATTTTCGAATTCTTTTCCCTTAATTAAAGATTGGAGCTTAATCATACAACTAAATACAGTTTTATTTTTTACTATTGCCTGCTCTTAATTTTAAGTAGTGCTGGTATTTTTGAAAGTTTATTTCATCCAACATAGGCAGGAATTTAAAGATTTTCCCAATGCACAAATTAATTTGAAAAACCTGAGAATGCAGGAGGTTTGCTCCTCTCTGCTTTTAAATTTAAACAGGTATCAGTTCTTTTATGCCATAAGAGGAACAAAGGGCCTTAACTTAAATTCCTCAGATGTTTCCAGCAAAAATAGTGTTTTGTAAGTGTGAGGGAGTATAGAAACAAGGCATAGTGTTTCAAATTTCTTGTGTACCAAAAGAAACTTTTAAAAAAATCAAACCCTAGCCAAACAAACCAAAATACCCCCTCCCCCCAAATGCTGGCAGAGAGAATGTGTAGGAGATGGAAAGATATTTCCAGATTTTACAAATGTTTAACATGGGCTCTGTTTTCTTCTGTCAGTAGGATACTCAGACTAATCTGTAAATAGTGTCTGTTTATCATTAATTGCTGTGGCTCTGCGATTCCTACCTCCCACTAGGACTTCCATGAAAAATAAGATGCTCTTGGCTAAATAAAATTCCATGGGGGAGGAGGGGGAAAGTAAACAATTAGCAATGGGGTAGGGCATCAGTATTTAAAAAAAAAAAAAATAAAAAATTAAACAGTAATGGAAGAGAACATCCTCAAATACTGAATAAGAGCAAATAATTTGTTGCAGCAGAAACTAATTAAAGGCCATATAGTAATTCTAATATTGTAGGTAGTTTTCAGAATGTCATTTTAAATGGCAATATTGGTGATATAAGGGTGAAATTCCTCTTAGTGGCAGGATGGAAAGTGCTGTTCTGTCTAAGAGAGCCTGTCTGTCTTCTAGTAGAAGCAATCACCTACCCTGTATTTGGTGAGACAGGTCTGGTTTCCTTGCTTCCTTATATGTTGTCTTGCTTCTTTATGGCTCATGCTTTTGAACTGTGAGTCTTAGACATATTGCCGTATTTGGTTGAAAAACAGTTGAGATAAAACATGGTAGATGTTTTGATTATATCAAAATAGTAATAACAGTTGATATGCTGTGACATTGGTTTCTATACAGTTGCATTTGTAGCATCAAGGGATCAAGCATATGATGATAAAAAGCCTTTCAGAATGAACTTTGTACAGTTGGCTGACACTTTTTTTCCATGTCTTTTTCTGATTTTTTTAATACTGTAAAAAAAAAAAAAAAAAAAAAAAAAAAACTCAGACTTTTATTTTATTCATGTTTGAGTATTAGGAAAAAATACAGGGTATCAAATTCCTGACAGAGATTGACTGACACGTTTTTTGGTTTTTCTTATATATTATTTCACCAAGACTAAGGGGAGATACTTGGCTGAGTTCAATTGTTTAAAACAGTCCCAAGAAGTTTAGCAGAGTTAAAGATGCAGTGTGTTTTAAACATTTCCAGTCAAAGTACTGTGACTGTAGCCTTGGATGTCTATAGTCTACTATAAATTGATTTTTCTCTTGTGGCTAGTAGCTTTAATGCTGAGCTAGTAATGTTGTAAAGAATTAAATCTAGTGAGTCCTAATACCCAGTCCTGCTTTCATATGTCTAGTGTTTGTTCCTCTGCTTCCCTGCATGTTACATCTACCCCATTTACTGTAATGCCCCCACATAGCCATTAATAGCCTAGGGTCAAGATCTGGATTCTGGAAAATTCCGATTGACTGAAGCTATCAGCTGTAAAGGGAAATAGTGTGCAAATGAAGGTTGTGTCCACCCTGTTCTATTTTGTCCCTGCAGCTCTTTACATCAGCAAAGTTCAAGGCGAGTTGCACATTTCTAAAATACTTGAACCCATGTGTACATAGTGACACAAAGTAACATGGCCAAGGAAGTGCCCATTTTATGTGACAGTAGTGGAAACAGACTGCAGTTCTCTTGGCTCAGCTGTTGAATTCAGTGATGGTGGTTCTCTGCATGGGACTGGTGATGCTGAGTCACACCAAGAGTCCACCTGTCTACTGTGCTGTGTCTGACTGGCACTTCTGTGCACTTAAGGAAAAAAGAAATATTCTGACGCCACCTGCTCAGCTTCCAACAATTTTCTGTTTAAAGACTTAGTGAGTTAAAGATCCCATTGGGTTTTTGTATTTCATAACTACCAAGAGAGCAATTCTCTGTGAATTTCTTGTTGCTCTTTTGAATCTATTTATTTATTTGGCTTTTCCACCATCCTGTGACAGTGAGTTCTGCAGTTTGTGTTGTCTGGAAAGTGCTTTCTTTCGTTTGTTTTAAACCATGTATCTGATAAGTTCTGCCTAGTTCTCATTTTATGAGAAAGCGAATAATTGCATGCTGTGACTTTCTCTACACCATTTTTACAGGCTTGGGTCATGATCCAGCAAAGAGCTGTCTGTATTCACAGAATCACAGAATCATCTAGGTTGGAAAGGACCCTGGAGATCATCTGGTCCAACTGTTCGCCTAGCACAGTTCCCACCTACAGCATATCCTTAAGCTCTAAGTCGACCTGACTCTTGAACACCTCCAGGGATGGGGACTCCACCACCTCCCTGGGCAGCCCATTCCAATGCCCAACAACCCCTTCTGGAAAGAAATACTTCCTAATATCTAGTCTAAACCTGCCCTGGCACAACTTGAGGCCATTACCTCTTGTCCTGTCGCTTGTTACTTGGTTCAAGACACTCATCCCCTGCTCTCTGCACCCTCCTTTCAGGGAGCTGTAGAGGGCGATGAGGTCTCCCCTCAGCCTCCTCTTCTCCAGGCTAAACCCCCCCAGTTCCCTCAGCCGCTCCCCGTACGACCTGTGCTCCAGACCCTGCACCAGCTCCGTTGCCCTTCTCTGGACACGCTCGAGTCATTCAATGTCCTTTTTGGAGTGAGTGGCCCAAAACTGAACACAGGAATCGAGGGGCGGCCTCACCAGTGCCGAGTACAGGGGTGAGATCCCTTCCCTGTCCCTGCTGGCCACGCTATTGCTGACACAAGCCAGGATGCCATTGGCCTTCTTGGCCCCCTGGGCACACTGCTGGCTCCTGTTCATCGGGCTGTCAGTCAACACCCCCAGGTCCCTCTCTGACTGGCAGCTCTCCAGCCACTCCTCCCCAAGCCTGTAGCGCTGCTGGGGGTTGTTGTGGCCCAAGGGCAGCCCCCGGCATTTGGCCTGATTGAAACTCCTCCAGTTGGGCTCAGCCCATGGCTCCAGCCTGTCCAGGTCTCTCTGCAGAGCCTCCCTACACTTCCATACTGACAAGTCCTTGTCTTTGTAGCCTCTCCTCTGACAGAGAAACTTCTGATTCACAAGGCCACAGTTTTCTATCTTTTTTGTACTAGATGAAGTAACTAAAGTGACTCCCAAATTCTACTTGATCAGGAATGGCTAATTTAAAGCCCATTATTAGGGTCATACAGTTTGTTATTTTTTTCTTCATGTGTGATAATTTGCACTTCTCTGCTATGTAACTCAGGATTGTGAGCTTTTTCTTCTCACTATTCTCAGCTTTAGTTCTAGAAAATATTTATTTTGTTTATTTTGTTAATGTGCTTATCTGTAGTGTGCAAATCTCACTGCTTTTCCCCTCACTGATACCATATTGAGCAGTGAAAGTCACAATTACTATCACAAGGCAGTCTTGCTGTTCACCTCTACTTGTTACGGAGCATTTATACCTATTCTGTATCCTTAATATTTTATCAGGAATCGGTCTGCTAGAGTGCATTTTCTCTTATTCCAATGTCTTTGGTGAGATGTTTCTCAAAAAAAACTTGTTGGAAATTAAAAATTGTATCTACTGTATGACCCTTGCACATATACTCATGTATCCTTGAAAAACCTCTAGATTTTATCTTATGTATTCCACAATATATCACATTTACTCATTAATTTTTATTCTCTATTCTACTTTTTATTCTTTCTTACAGTTTCTGTTACTGAAGATCTATATCCTTTACTTCTTGACGGAGCTTGTACTGCATAGGCCTTGGAAAAGGAAACTCCCACTCCATCTGGTCAATATACTTCAGATTTGAAGTGGTTGAAAAGTGGGTATTGTCTCAAAGGTCCATCTTGTTTTCTCAATATTCCTGTCTTGCATTTAGTACCGAACTTCATGTTGACTTTCATCAAAAGCAGCAATATTAGAACTGTCAATCTATCTCACCAAAGCTACGGGCGTTATTACTTGAAAACTGCTGTGGTACAGGGGGACTGATGTGTTCTTCTGTCAGAGACCCCAAAAATGAAGGTGGTTCTTAGAAGAATTTTAAATGAAAGTAGTACTTTTTTACTGAAATGATTTTTGAATAAAGGCAGGTAAACTAAAAAGTTATGGTATTGTATCTGATTCCATAATCGTGAGAATGAAAACTACCATGGATGATAATAGAAGTGGAACACATGAAAATAAATGATTTTTTTTTTTTTTTTAACTAAAGAAGAAGTAATTTGCATTTGCTTGTCCTCCATTTGGCTGTAGATGAGAGGCATTGCTGAAAATGCTTCATTATCCATTAGCTAGTAAAGCTTTTCTTTCATCAAATAACACTCACTTGGTGGCGGAAAAAATATTTCCCTACTTTGAAGAAGAGAGTAACATACTGTTGTAGTGGTTTCAGAAAGTGACAGTGCTGACATAATGGTTATTTTCTTTCTGTAACTTACTTTCTCTAGCATATAACAGCATTCGAAACAAATAGTTCTGGTTTTGTATATATAGACACATTTATTTGTATCCCACATCAGAGGCAGCAATTAGAGGTATTATCCAGAGGTGCTACAAATATGCAGAGTACATTGGTGTGGAGTGTTTTTGGAGGCTAGAGGAGTAAAATGATTCTGGCAAGGGTGAGTGCAGGCCTGGGGGAACAAGATCTGTAATGTGTAACTTGCAGTATGGCTGTTTATTACACTGGCTATAGCTAAGACACTTCAATCAGATGCTAGTCAACCCTTTTTCTTTGGCCATCCTCACTCTTTTTCTTTGTCTTTGTATTCACATATAATCAGAAAGTTGTATTCCAGCTTTGTAATGAGTTCATTAAATTCCTGTTCTGGAACCTTATCCCTGTCAGCACATAACAAAAGTTGCACAATTAAAAATATTTACTAATGGGTGTGGAAGTGTAGAAAGATCTAAACATACCAGCCTTGATTTTCAAGAGCTGACTGTCTAAGAAAGAGGAAAGAACTAGTTCTTTATTAAAAAAAACCCCAATCAACCACACAAAAAAATCTCTTGAGCTGTTACTATGATGAGAAAAATGCTTTTGGTGTTTGCTCAATACTCAGTACAAAAGATTGATATTCACTTTGTGTTCCACTATGTTTACTACCTGGAAATATAGAGACATTGGAGATATGCATGTCAGTCCTGAACCATCTAACGTATTGTGGAATGCATCTTTTTTTAGATCACCAGATTATTACTGAAAAATCAGTTTTGATATCTAAATATCAGAAGAAAACTTCTGAGGTTTTTGTTTCTTAATTTCCTCAGTGCTGGAGTGTCTTAATTTAGTGAGTTCTATTTAGTTGTGTATACTTAGAACCTGTCAAGTACAAACTTATTTTCAATATAGATCAGATAGAGAATACTTTTACATCTGTATTATAAGAATGTTTTGTTCTGTTCACATGAAATTGTGTAGAAATGAAAGAATTGTATCCATTTGTCTGCTATTGTTGATATTTAAGAAAACTATCAATTTCCTATCCTATGCAGGTCTGAGTAGATCTGTGGTTCCACCTGTGTCTTGAAGGTAGTGATATTTTTCAGAGGGTGCATGTTGTAATGTCTGTGGCCAAACTGCAGGAGGGAGAGAAATTCTAAAATCTATCTGCAGCCAGGTCTTCACTTTCCAGACTGGGCAAATAAAGATTTATCAAAGAAGGAAAACAAAGCAGACCAATTAGAACAAAAAATGCCATTAAACTTCAAATAAAAAATGAGTAGGTCCCATTATTGTGTACCCCTCAAGGAACTGCCTTCCTGAGGCATCCTGCCCTGCTTCTCTTGTTAGTCTAGCCAGCTTCCTAGGGAGGAACAACCTTCTCTCCTTCCTCTTGGCTGGATCCCTTTTGAAGGCTTTCAGCTGGAAATCCTGGGGTGGTTGAAATTAATATACTCAACGTGGCTAGTCATAGTACCTAATGACTTTCTGCCTAAAACCAGCATGGCCTTAGTTTTGTATGTCATCCATTTAGGCAGGAGAGCACGGCACAGATCTCTAGAGGGGGCATGCCTAGCCAAGATGAACACTTTTGAAGCTGTCTGGAAAGATGAGCACATATGTACATCAGAACATATGTATGTACACATAGATATGATACGTATGTTAGTTGTCAGTACAGAAAGTGAAATGTAGAGAGCAGTGTTCTTAGTTTTAGTCTTTCATGGAACAGATTTCAGGGCTAAAATGTATAAAATAACTCAATTTTCAAAAACTAGTTTGGGTTAGCAGCAGTGGACTTGCTTAATTATTGTCAGTTTGGAAGCACCCCGATCCTGTGTTTTTGAGCATAAAAAAATTTCTAAATTCTGTCATGAAGCTCTGATTATATTACATTTTCAGCTTTTAATTGAAAAAGAGGGGGGGTTATGGCCTGCTGTTGTTTGTTTGTCTATAGTAATAATCTTTGACCTTTTCATCTAGGTTATATTTGTTTTCACTGCTAGCTGAAGGGAGATTTGTTTTAACAATTGTGTACAGAGTGGCTGTATAAAAAATGCAGGAAAAATAATTCATGCCTAGAGGGTTTATGCCAATGTTAAGTGACAATTCCATCAATTTTCATTTTGTGTGTTGAGGTAGGTAAGCTGGTTATATAAACGTTAAATCTTGCATTGTTGAGTCTTTTTTCCCTTCGGGCTTGAGCTCAAAGGAAGGAGAACCACATAAGCTACGTGCAGCTCCTCCACTCACTGTAAAGACTGGATACAAATTTTTTTCCTCCCTTCTCTTGAGGAATCAGTGCTTCTCTCCTACTCTCTTCTTTTTGATTGTGATGTCTTTCCTCCTGCATTTAATTTAGCTAATGGCAGAATGTGTCCTGATAAGTGGTGAAGACTGTTATTGACTCTTGGTTTTGATTCATTTCCTGAGAGGATGAGTCTACATCTTAGGTACTTGGGTTTTTTTAAAACCAGCCAATTAACATGGAAGCTGTGTGGGAACTGGAACATCCATACTGTGGAAATTTTCATGTTTCCAACTGATATTTCTTTGCAAATATGAGCTCAGGATGTCTGCCAAGATGACTGCCCCCTCGGGAGCTTGCCTGTGGGTGGGCTTGCTAGTCTTCTGTATCTGGTTTTCATTGAAAGATTTTTGACAGTGTCAGTTCCTGTAGAAATTTGTTTCTACAAATCAGCATTCTTCCACTGGAAAAAAAAAAAATCTTTCTAAAATTTTTGACTATCTTTAATGAAAAACAAACATTGAAGGGAAACTGAGGAATTTTATGACCTCACCTGGCAATGTCCTCTAAATGTACAGTAGGAGAATAGCCTGTATCTGAGTGGTCCAACTGGCAGGCTGTAAGTGTAGCGTTGCCTGCAGACTGATTTCTTTTGAACCTGCCAAAGTAGATGGCTCAAGGAAGTACCTTTCTAGCCTTGCTTCAGGTAATAGAATATGTTCCAGCAGGGAAAAAAATAGGAGTGGGAAGAGGTGATTGAGTTCTGTTTTGTTCACCCAGATCACCAACTTCTGTGTATAACATTGGTCTTGGCCAGGTTTCTCGTGAAGAGGGAAAATAGTAGTCCCTGCTGTCATTGTGTTGTTTTTATTTTTTCTCCCCTACCATCTTGTGGCATGTATGCAAAAAGTCAGGGCTGCTGGAGAGGGAATAGCTCTCACTTTAGGAGGAGGTATCTGCTCTCAGAGTAGAGGTGTGCTCTTGAGCACTCAGTCAGACAGTTGAAAAATGGTGGAAGTTGACAGTTCAGTCCTGCCTCATCCTGACCACTCCTGTGTGATGGGGCTGTGAAATTGCTCATTTCTGCCATCAGTCTATGGAAATGCCTTGGAAGTCGCATTTGGCTCCACCACCAAAAAGACTGGGCCATCCTATAGTTTTTCACTGCTTGTAGGAGTGTTGCAGGTCACTTTTGCTCTCCTGCTGGAAGATAAAAGCTAGTAAAACAGCAAAGAACTTTTATTTTTTAATTAGACGATATGAAGGTTGGAAGAAGTGACAATTTTTAAAACCAGTAGCTTAAAAGAAACTTTTGAAATCATCATGGATAGCAGTATAAAGTGAACTAATAGAAATAGTTTAATTACCATTCAGTCTGTCAGAAAAACATATTTTTAATTAATCTCTTTATTTTTCAGTATCGGCCCATGTGTATTTAAAAACACCCAGCAATGGAAGAACAGTAACTGGACATAATCTCTCCCCTTTCTTGTTAAATAAATGTAAATTGCATGTTTCTTTGACTTCCATAGACTTATAATAAATTACTGGCTTGTGAAGGATCAGATCCAATGTATTCTTCATCAATGAAATCTCCACAAGTGCCCCAAAACATAATATGTTTTCATGCTGTTGCACTTGGACCAAGTCAAGCTGTGCTGGTAAAGCTGTCTTTGGCTGAGCGCAAGCCTCATAATCCATAGGTTATGCCTCTGCCAAGTCTAATGGGACTTGGGCACAGCATGAAAACATACTGTTCCAGCATATGCCTGGCTGTAAGCAGGGAGCCCAGCTCCACAGGTCCCGCCCAGTAAACATTTGGAGCAGATTGCAGCACCCTTTATCACTGTGTTAGTGAGAATCATCAGGAGCTCTCAAGAACTCATTAATTATATTTTTCTGAGCACAGTGTTTTGGCATTTTGAGTACAGCTAATTACATACAGATCTTAATCTTATAGTTTTTTTCCTTGTAATTAATTATTTCTTCATTATCTTTGAACTATTTGACTAAGCACTTTACATCCTGCTCTCCTCACTTCTTTAGCAGATGTCTTGAGAAAACAGATGTTTCTGTTTTCAGGAGAGGAGGCTCATCCTTTTCTAGATGGAAGAGAGCTCTGCAGTTCCGTTGGTGGCACTGAAAATGTAAGAGAACAAACACATTGTTCTCTTGTGTTAAGCTAAAAATCTAACTCTAATACTATGACTGGAATATATAGTAAAAATAGATGTAAAATGCATATTCCCATCATATATATGATTTTTTTATATATGCATATATAAAAATATATTAAAATATATATATACCTTGAGGTTTTTTGCCTGCTCTGAGTTCTTAAGTATTTTGACTAGGGTTTTAAAAACATATGTAAACGTTTGTTAATCTAGTCTCACTGACGCTGGTGGCAGGCTTGAGAGTTTGGAAACATTTCTGATTTGAGTAATTTGTTTAGAAACTTCAAGTGTTATTTAGATAGTGTCAGACCATGTGTCTGGTGAATCGTATTTTATCCTTAGTCCACTTGCTATTGAAGGTGAAAGAGTTTAAGAAGATTTTCTTAAAAAAAACATGTTGCCTACAAATAATTTCTGATCTCATTATTTAAAACCGCTTTTACTGACAAATTAGCTTCTGTGGCCAAAAGATAACTTAGATTATCCTTTAATAGATATGTGGAGATAATCTTTGTTAATTAGGATTTATTAGATTTCAGCCAGACTCCAGTGTTTGATTAATCTAAGGTAATTAAACTCTTCTAAACTGTCTGACTAATCAAGAAGAGCAGTCCTATCTAAAGCTGTGGTTCTTCAGGACTGAAATCAATGGGGAGTTAGCCTGCCTGTGGATTTCTGGGTGGAATTCAATAAATTGAAATTCACTTGTGTAGATTTTGCATATTTGGAGAGTAAACGCTTCAGGTGTGCCATGGTAAATTTCTGTTTCTATTTGCCCTGTTTTGTGAGGCTATGACAATACTATAGATTAGTCCAGTTGCTGACCTGACACACAATGAAAACATTTTCATTAAAACCATCCTATCACAATATTGAGTAAAGGTTATCCAATTCAGAAAAAAAAAAAAGCAGCAGTTGAGTGCATGGCACTGGGCCATGATGAATCAGAAGGATGAGTATTTGCTTGTATTCCTCAATGAAAAAAAGAACTTTGACTTCTGTCTTCTGTCAAACGGAGAATGAAATGTACCCAAACACTGACAATGCTCCTTCCTGGTGTATGCATTTTATATACATTTTATGAGCTTGGGTATTAGCAGCAACTCAGGTTCCCAGTGGTATCAGGTACATGTGGCTCCTCCTTGGCCCTCTAACTCAATAGGAATAATGTGTCGAAATGCCTTAGTAGCTTTCGAGTTTCCATTTAGAAAAGTTTTGACGATGCTACACCACAGTCCCTCATTTCAGTGGGATATCTCAAGAGATAAATCGCCCTACTTCTCGAGCTCATATAGAATCTACAAGAAGTACCTTTGCCCAGTGTATGAATCACAGGGATTGTCACTAGCAATGACACCACCTCTAGAGGATGCCTGGCTTTTAAATGTCTGGGATCTGGCAGGTAACACGTGGCTGGCTCTGCAAACGGTCCTGCCAGCGTGCAATACGTACCCTAGCAGGCCGGTCAGGCGTTAGCGCTGTTAAGCACTCTTTTCTCTTTTGCAGGCCTTTCAGTATGATTAAAGACTTCTTATTTGTGCATGTTTCTCATACCATACTCGTCTAATATATGGAAGTAGTATAAGAGGAGAATTTAATTAGTGGGACAATGGAATTGGATACTCCATTTTCATGCATTGTTTTGGTTTTGCCTGTTCCACTATGAAATGTTTTCCAGGCTTTTAATTTAAGGAACTCTTGCACAGAGATGAAGCAGGGAGTTTGCATTTAGAAAATCCCAAATTAGTTTCTGTTTATGGAGTACTAAGAAATTAATAACTTTGAGAAATTGCCTGGGACTTGCTACTGTCTGAGAGCCAGGCCTTGACATGAGTCTGTAGCCACCTGGACAGTAGTCCTCCCTTGTCAGGCCATCTTTAAAATGTGAAGGTGGGTGTATGCAATCCTATAGGATAAAGTTATTGATACCACTCATGACTTCAGGTGCTTTGCTGGGTTGGGACTGTTGCTGATGAGGTCTGCAGCTCTCAAAACGCTCTGAGAAGTATCTGTCTAAAAGGTTAGAGAGAAGAATTGCTGCCAGCACAGGCAGAGAGTGCTCCTCAGAAGGAATGTGTACACACAGATGTTTGGCTCTCACTGAAAGTTCACTCGATTTAGTATTAAAATCTGGTGTTAATAAACTGAGATGAGAGTTGTAACTGATGTGTTGGCCAACTGGTGACCTAGTATGATCCTAATTAGCAAGGTCCGTCGTCAGATGTGGCTAGATTGACTCCGATATATCAGTCCTACCATCTAAGACCAGAGAGATCTTTTTCTGACACTGTAGATGTGTAAAACTTGTCTGAGCTTGCCTGAAATTAAATTGTTTTATGTGGGTCTGTGCTGGTTGGTGCTCTCCTTAAGTACAGTGGAAAAATACATGGCATGCTTTTATGAGGATCATGTGTTTGTTTTTACTATGACCCCTCTCTAAGGCAATTTGAGAAGATTCCTCCTTCTTTCCAGACTTTCAGCTGGAAATGTTACTAGATCATTTTGTTTGTTGTTATTATAATTATCTAAAAATGAATGAAGAGGAATGAAAGAGTTATGAGGAACTTACTGGCATCACAAAATTGTGGCTTACACTTACAAGTCATTTAGGTAAATATTATAAAGTTAAAAGGAGGGTATTTTTAAAGTATTCTTTTTTCTTAAGGTCTGACCGACTAATTAAAAAATCTTGGGTTTTTTGCTCCACACTGTGACTGAAGATATTTAATTGCATAAAATTAACAAAGGCCACTTGTCCTCTTGTGGTATCAAGTCCTATTGCTGCTGCTTTTTCCTTATGTGCTACAGGAATGCTTCTGTTTTGAGTTGCAAATTAAATTTAGAAATTTTTGAAAGTAATAGTTATAAAACAATTAAGCATTTTCAGTACATTTTTATGGACTAGTCTGTGTTCCTTTATTGGCTCTTAAACCTGATATTTCCTTGCTGTCTTCTCAGAGTTCAAGGGAACACAGCATTTTTTTCTTCCTTAAGCAACCATTTCAGAAGACAGGAGACTGGATTACGAAGAAAGCAAACCCTGTATTTACTTATCATTGCAAATTGTCATCTCTTATAGTTTGAAAGAATGTGGCTAATACTGTATTAACTACAGATCTAAATTTTATCCTCTCCTTCCATTTTTATTGACACCTGCAGTTTGATATCTGTTAACGTCTTGGATATGTTTTGCAGAACTCAGACCTAAAAGCTGAAAAAAACCCTCTTTTATTTTATTTTATTTTTTTTTTTATTCCGGGAAAATGAAACAAAGCATGAGAAATTGGGAGGCTCAAGTTCAGGAAATGAAGCAGGATTTCTGAATCCTGGAGTTTACATTCGCATTTGGGGCAAAACTTCTACAGCTGAGGTCAGTTTTTCTAGTTAGAGTTAAACACTACATCCGTACTTCTCTTGCCTTGTGTTCTGGTTTGCAGGTTAACGCTATTACTGTGTCTCATCTCCCTTACATTACTGACTGAAAGAAATTGAGAGATACTGGAGTATCTTCATATATGAGCCTTCTGTGTGATAACTTTGAAAACCACGCAGATGAATAGTAGCAGAGTATTGTTTTGACCTGAAGACTGGATACGGTGATATATGAAATTAATGAAGTTGAAGACAAAGGTCAGTGTTCTGGGAGTCCTGTTCTTCATAGACAATGACTTTCACTGGATATTTATATTTTGTGTCTAAGGACTTGTATCTGATTAAATGGAACCCAGACTTGATGTGAAGCCAAGCCAGGGAGGCCTCCATTACTTCCCTTGATAGTTCCACTAATTCATAAATATTTATTGCCTGCCTCTTTCTTTTTGTTAATCGTGTCAATTGATATTTGTGCTTCAAAAAAGAAGGACTGAATGTTCCTATGAAATAACAAGGGACCCTTCCAAATCTAGGCACAGCATATCTGAATAGAGCATTACTATTGATTATCCTGTGCCTGTTGTGCAGGGAAAAAGAGGGATCAGACTTGCTGCTTTTGTGGTCACATTCTTAATGAGTAATAATATCAAAACCAGATAATTAGAAATTCCAAAGGAATATAAACACCACAGAGGTGCATGCTAGAAACAGTGAATGACATACAGTGACTAAAAGCTGGAACCATCTTCTATTTAAAACATGTTTTTCCTGGAAAAAAGAAAACAAAGAATCAGTTCTGAAGGCTATGGGTTACGGCTATAATTAAAGCTTATAGTTTTTAATATTTTTTTTAGATTTTCAATATAGTATCATAGAATGGTTTGGGTTGGAAGGGACCTTAAAGATCATCTGGTTCCAACCCCCCTGCCACGGGCAGGGACACCTTCCCCCAGCCCAGGTTGCCCACAGCCCCGTCCAACCCGGCCTGGAACACTGCCAGGGAGGGGGCAGCCACAGCTGCTCTGGGAAACCTGTGCCAGGGCCTCACCACACTCACAGGGAAGAATTTCTTCCTAATATCTAATCTAAATCCACCCTCTTTCAGTTTAAAACCATCACCCTCCATCCTATCCCTACACCCCCTGATGCAGAGTCCCTCCCCATCTCTCCTGTAGCCCCTTTCAGTACTGGGAGGCCGCTATAAGGTGCCTCCAGAGCCTTCTCTTCCCCAGGCTGAACACCCCCAACTCTCTCAGCCTGTCCTCACAAGGGAGGCGCTCCAGCCCCTGATCATCTTCATGGCCTTCTTTGGACCTGACTTCAGAAAAAAACTCTGATCTCAAGATTCTGCATATGAGGATCTCTCCTGAGATGGAAATATAGAAACATTATCCTCATACTGGAATCAAGTTCTATTCTCTATGTCTCTTCTTCCAGTGAGAAGCTTCATATTCATTTGCTCTTGAGGAAACTGAAAACTCACCAAAATACATACTTTTTCATTAAATTATAAAATTAATTCTTTTGAGTTCCTTGTACAATTTGATATGCAGCCCAAACCTATCCAAGGTAACATCTCCTGTTTCAGTTGCTTTCAAAAATATTTCTTGCTTTCCATCAAAAGATCTGAGGAAACAGGTGCAAACAAACAATACCTCATTTGTTTCATTCAGTTACTTAACTAATAGTTTTATTTCTGTTAAAAGTAACCTTTTTTTTTAAGTAGTAATTCATTATCGCCTAAGAAAACAGTAAGCTTTAATCTCCCGTGCTCAAAGAGATGTTTTGGAAGGCCATGCTGCCTATCCACATGTTATATATTAAATAAAATTGATGTGCTTGGGGGTAATTCGTGTTGTAGTATTAATACTGCTTGTTACAGCTAGCACTAGATGGTGCAGAGGTTATACTTCTGTTCACTACAGAGTTGGTTTTTTTCCTCTTTGTTTTGGTTTGGGGATGGGGTGATTTTTTTTTTTGATTTTTTTTTTTCCATTCTTGGCTTGGTTCACAGTAACTCTTGAGACCTACAGATTCCTTAAGCAAATGAATAGAAAAAAGGAGCCCACAGTACTTGGCTTGAACTAATTTATTCAAGTCTGTATTCATTATGTTTAGGCACATAATATTATACGGTATTGAAGGAAAAAAAAAAAGAATAAACCAAAGTTATGCTTTAGAAAAACATTTTAAAAATACTGGAGGTTATCTCTCAGGTTTCGTTACTTTTGTATAAAGTATCTCATTAACAGTAAACAGACTAATTCCCTTCTGTGAAATTCTGGTGAAATTCCAGTTAAACTGTTTGAATTGCATTGGCCTACCAGATAATTAACAGCAGTATGCATAAAAGATCAGGCCTTCAAATAGCATGAAACAGAACTATCTGAAGGTATTGGTCAACACGTGACTCAAGTGTGTAGTCATAGGCTGAGGATAAAGGCATTTTAGTAAAACCACATTTTGCATTGAGAGTTTGTATTTGTTTATAAGATGTTACAGTATTTACCCAGAATGTCACGAAATGTAGCCGAAAAGGTACATGTGGAGTGTTTGCATTACTGTGCGTGGGGCTCTGTGTGGGAAATTATTCTTTTGGCTGGCTGCTATTGCTCAGGCTGCATGACCTAGTTCAGATGAATACTCCTCCATCCATTACTTATTATGTAAATATATAGTTTTTTAAAAAAATCAATAAAACCCAGAAATAACTAAAAAAAAAAAAAAGAAAATACAAAAATCAAATAAATATAACTTTGCCTGGAATTACTTTGGTTAGCAAAGCATAAGAACGTGTAAGTCTGTTGTGACAGATGCTCAGGGGAAAGAAATTCACCAGCAGCTTTTTTTTTTCCTAACCTAAACTGGGATTATACAAGTAAGATAAGATTTATCTTTAGTAACTGCTTAATTTCCCACTTAACCCTATTTAAAGGTTTTTGAGGATTTATGAAGATTTAGAAAACACCCCTCCCCCCAAATAATACCCTCTCAAAACCTCAAAGCTTAACCTGCAGACATTTTATTATTGACCTGGCAGATGTACTAAAGGATACCTGCACCACTAACCCTTGAGGCAGCCTTGGAGGATCCACAGCCTGAGCCTGAGAGAGGCTTTAGCTGTGGTGCTGCGCTGGCTTGGGAGACAGCTGATGCTGCTGTGTCCCTCGTCAGAAGGTTCTGCTCCATACATTTGCTTTTATTAAAACAAAATGAGCAGAGGGCTCGGCCACAAACAGACCTGTTGTATAATTGATGCATGATCCTGTTATAACATGCTTAACCTCTACTAGATCTCTTAATTTAGTTTAAATCAATCTTAATCTTCATTTAGATCAAAATAATTCCTGCTTGAGAGAGATAATGAGGAAGATGTCTTGGGTAGGATAAGGTACAGTAACTCTTAATGTGTTTGCTGATGTAATCAAGGGCTTTCATCATCAGTAATTGTACATTAGTGTGCTTTTCGTGCTGTGACTACTCTCTAAATAAGTCTCTCCCCAACACATTTCCTTCCTTTCTTATGAGTTGAAAAATATATGTACCGCATTTCAAGTTCTCGTGAGAAGTGTAATTTCAGGGTCTGATTCTGGCCTGGACCTCTGGTCTGTCTGGACATTTAAAGGCATCTGAGTCTGAATATGTCAATTTGTTTATATTGCTAGCCATGAGCACTTTATTAAAGTTCTGGTCACTGTTACAGATCTGCATTGCACAAATAGAAGATGCAAGAAAGCAATGATTCAGAGCTAGTGTCTGTGGGTCTCTCTCACATACCTTCAATATTGTCGTGAACTTGAGACAAGCAGCTCGGGATTGTACAATGCCCACAGACATGATGTCTGCTCTAGAAGAGGTGACTGGCTAACTTAGTGCATAAACCATGTCACATCCATAGTATGCTTAACTGCATAACTCTTCCTACACATCCAGTGGGATATAAAGAGAGATTAGAAATACAGATGCAGTAGAAGACTAAAAATCTGCCAGATGAATCACTAAAAAGTGATTCGAGCAGACTCAACCAGCTAAAAATAATTATTACCGTTACATTTACTGAAAGTTGCTTGCATCCCTGTAACGTGCAGATACACTCACTGCAGGCTAGGAAGTTATAGAGGTGAGGATGGCCATGGGCACGGTGGTGTTGGATGAACAAAGAATTTATCCAGTCTTCAAGGCAATTGTTTATTGAACTGTGTGTATGCACCACTTCTTCAAAATAGCTATGTAAAGTCCTGTATCCTGTAGGCATGAAGCTTGTTCAGTTGGTTCAAGTTGTATTGCTGAATTTAGTCTGGATAAAATATTGAACCAACAGAAGGAAAATTAATCTCTCCTAGGATTCGCCAAATATTTTTTTTTGACAGTTGATGATGAGAAGGGATATCTCTGATATTTACTGATGCTGAGGAGTCCAAAATGTTACGATTTCAGAATGAGCAGAAGGAATCTAGAGCAGATAGTCTTTAGCAATGGAGGATGTTACAGTAAGGTTAGTCCTGACCCCTTTGAATTCCATATGGTTATGTATCTAACATGGCTAAGGCTTCTCTGTCTTAGTGCTCTAAAGAGCAGGAGACAGAGATGGGAAGTGCCTCTTTCTCAGTTCTGTAGCTTTGGGGTGTGCCTCACAGTTTCTGTAACTTAGCCATGTAGGCAGGCTGGAGAAGACCAGGCTGGTAAGGATTTCAAGCAGTGTGACAGCTCCCCTTCTGTGTAC
The DNA here is from genome assembly GCF_003259725.1 of Athene cunicularia. Classification (NCBI taxonomy): domain Eukaryota; kingdom Metazoa; phylum Chordata; class Aves; order Strigiformes; family Strigidae; genus Athene; species Athene cunicularia. Next base: position 1,782,213 of record NW_020799099.1, read on the forward strand.
TTTTGGATGTTTCCCATGACAACATAACTGTCTCGTCTCGCTGTCCAGAAACACTGACAAAGAGCAAACAGATTTATTGTGTTTTCTCAGTTGCCTTCAGTTGTAAACTTCCTTAGAAACCATGTCATGTCTTTGGATGAAAAAATATTCTAAATAAACAGACTGCTTAGGAGAAAGAAACAGACTTCCTAAACTGACTATGATTTAGGTCTCACAAATTCAGTTCATCCACTTCAGATAGTGTTTACCTTCATATGTACATGATGCAATACACCACAGGCTTGTCTTCTACTCCACCCCTTTGAACATAAACCAGACATTTTGGACATCAGAGTCATAAAAATTACAAAAGACAGTTATTTAAGTCATTGAATCAATCTGCCTTTCAAGGCAGGTTTATTCCCAAGTGTAGATTAACTATGGGGTTTGGGTTTTTTTGGGGCTCTTTTTTTTTTTTTTTATTTTAAATAATATTTGGGAATGAATAAGTCTGTGCATTCCAGTTTTAATAGGAGATTTTGACAGAGAGTTTAATAGACATCTGCAATAGAACAAACTTCTGGCTGGATATTGAATGTTACCTATTTGGGGTGTGTCTGAATTTCTCATCTGATTTCTTCACATGCACCCTTCTGTTCCTAGGGTTAAGAACAAAAGGCACAATGCCAGTTTATCTCCCAGCCTTCTGGAAGGTATGTCTTTTCTCATCTATCTTAATTTTTTCCTGTCCAAGGGGATCTCACAATTTGTAGTTTGCTGGTGCCTTCTGGGCTCTGTGGGGCACCTCTGTGTAATTTTGCATCTCTGCAAGGAGACAATGAAGATTTCAGCTTCCACTATTATATCTATGAGCATTGCAAGCATTCAACCCTTTGATTCCTTTCTCTCTTTAACATCTTGCATTCTAGGAGTACCTTTTACAATTGAAAATGTTAAATGGATGAAGGTATAAGATCAATTGTCAAAGCCTCTGAGGCTACAAAGAGGAAACAGAACAACAGTCCTCTGACCCAAAATAACAGTTCAAAATAGGAGGGAGCATTGAGAAATTATGAGAAATAAGGTGGAGGAAAAGTGAGCACATTGCATGTAAAAGGAAGGAAGGGCAACCTCAAAGATATCCCAGCGTGAATCTCTTGAGATTCTCTTCAACCAGTATTTTGAACACCAGCTTTTCTATGGCTTTCCCTGTGCAGTTTGTTTAAAGTTGAGATTTAATGCAGATGCAAATATGTGATGCTAAAACTGTATGAGAATGTGACTTGTATAGGGTCATGCTAAGTGAAGTGTATGTGTAGTAGCTGTAACTCCTCCTGCTTATTTCCAGGCTTTCATTTTAGGTAATTTTTGAAGTGAATGACTAGAGAAAGCATAACAATATGTACTTTGTAGGTTACTTCTGTAGGCTACTGTCTTGACTGTGTCCAGAATTGTATTTCCACATGCATCCTGCATCTATGAAAGTGCCAAGGAATGAATGAGGATTAATGAATATGATTAGTAGAGAAGAACAATCACATTTCATTGGATTTACCCTCAGTATGTTGGTAAATCATGATACAGATCACTTGACTGGAAACATAAAGCTGATGGCAATTTTGTCACAACAGTTAATAATCTTGAACTACACCTAAATGGTGGGGCCCAAGAATAACTTAGTCTTTGAAACAGTACCAAAAATGAATCATAAAAAGATGCTGATCAAAGAAATGTAGAACATCGGATCACTTAATTATACTGAAAAATATATTTCACACATGGATTGGTAGCATGATGGTTCTCTTCATCTGTAGATCATTTGCTCAGATGTAACTTCATGAAGTCTGTCTATTGTGCAGTGACCTGCATCTTATAAACTAAATTAGTTTCAGTATATTTTATAATGAAGAGGGACTTCTGGCACTGGTTTGACCTTGCCGTGACAGTATTGACAGAAAGAGAAAACAGATGATGCTGGTAATCATAATTTCCTGTAGTGCCTTAACAAGGGAGCTGTGGTGTAAAAGGATGAACAGGAGGATTCAGACACCAACTATACAAAGCAAAAGGCAAGCAAGAATTAGAATTAGATTAGACCGAAATTATATTAGATTAGAATTAAAATCCTTATGACTTTCTTTCTCTTGGGAATACATGTTTGGCTGAATCTACTGGCATGGCAGTCAGTGTGGTACCTGGAATTATGCTGGTCACACCTTAGCTTCCCAGGGGGACAGGGGAAGGTTGCACCTTCTCCTCCTTTTCTGTTTCTACTTCTCCATGCCCTGGTTTCTATGGAAAGGGATGGAGATTTAGGGCACTTCAGTTAGGTCTCTACCCTTGCCTTGGAGCTCTGGGCTCAGACTTGACAGAACTTTTGAAGCTAGTACTTGGCAATAGAGCCACGTTAGCTGTTTATGTGCTAACCTCCTTAGCACCAACACACATATTACAGGTTGCACACAGTGTTATGTTACTATCATTGCATTTTATTGTGTGCTTTTGAGTTCACGCTCTTTTCTGTAGCTGTCACTTCCACCATATTGTCTTGATAAAGACTGCGCATGTGAATATTAAGGCTGTTGTCTATGTCTCTCTTTCAAACTCCTAATCATCTCTTTTGGATAAACATAAAGACAAGCATCAGAAAAATAAGCAACAGTTCTTTCTTTTAAGATCTGCGTTAAAGAAACCTTACACAGTATGGTGTATTTTTTTCTTAATTGACCATTTTTGACTTTGTGAGAATATGCAATGAAAATATTATCAACATCAATTTAATCTTAGTTACAACTCATTAATCAATAGTAATATTTCAGTGTGTTGTTTTACACACCCAAAAATGTGCTCCTGAGACTACCTGTAATTTGAAACTAAGCCAGACACGTTTCAGGCTCTATTATCCATCCGGAATCTGTTTGCAGAATGAATATTTCCACAGCTATGTTTTAGAGAAATTGATAGATGCATCTTAAAAAAAAAAAAAAAAAAAAAAAAAAAAAAACTTGTAAGGTGTTATCTCATGGAAGAGCGAATGCTGTTGAACTTTCCTTATAAAAACAAACAAAAACTACTCACAGAAACATTTCTTATGCAGTCTTTTGAAAAATATTAGTCCTTCAACAGCATTTGCTTTCTTAAAAAAAAAATAAGGGGTGGGGGAGGAGAAGATTGAATCAGGCTAAAATGAAGTTTGGGTAAAAACAATTGTTGAGATTCTTCAGTCTTAAAGTCTACGCTGAAAGAAAACTACCTATTTTCGTCTTTGCCGTATTGTGTTAGTTGTATTTGGAAATAATTTTGTTGAACCTTTTTTATGACTTCCTCTTCAGTGAAGATATTTTATCAGAAACAAGATAAAAATGTTTGACTGTGTTAAAAATACTTCTTTACACACTGTGAAAAGAATACAAGGAATACTCAGTTCCTCTCCAGTACACCAATTTTGAATGGTTTATTAAAGCTTACACTTTTCAATCCTTCCCTATTCTGTTGGAGTAACTTTTAGTAGCTGAAGCATAATTTCAAGCCAAACAAGGTATAGTGATAGTGATCCTGTGCAGTGCAGGATCTGTGCACTTAAACATGACACCATGAAAGATCTTGTGATTTGGGAAGTGTTCCGGCAGATAAGAACGAAGGTCTGAAACATCTGTTAAATACTGTTTAGTATCGAGTGATGCCATCTCTGTCTAATACATATCTCCCATTTCAAATACTGCTATTATTTTGAGAACAATCAAGTAGACTTTTCAACACTCGGCAATAGTTTGGAAATACTAAAACATTTCTATGTTTAGAGGCCTCTGTGGCCACAAAGAAAAATATGCTAATTTCAACCAGATCTTGTGTTCTCAACCGAAGTAGTAGCTAGTATATTATAGGCGTATACAAAGCTTTTCCCCTCCCAAGAGATATTATAGCTGTGAATGACTCTTGGAATACAATACAAATTTGCTGCCACAACCGGATGAACTATAAAAATGAGTATAGATAATACTGTGTTGTGTTTTCTTGCTTCTGTAGCAGCCAGCTTGCATTTTTCCTCATAATTTCTTAGAAAGAAAATAGGTTTTAGTGCTTTGGTTTTAGGAGTTGTGGTAGAATTATTTTTATGATCTCTTCCATTTTCTTGTTGCTGTACATCTGGCCATCAGGAGTAAACAGCGAAGGACTCTGTGTGGACTACAATAAAGCCTTTGGCAGTTGCAACTACCTTTATGATAGTTATAATTAACCTTACTGTTCCTAGTACAGGATTTTCCCCGTTATTTTTTTTTTTTTTTTTCCCCCCCAGAAAATAAAACTTCTTTTTAAATGATTGGTTGTCTTTTTTTGTGAAATATTGTTATTGCAGTTACAGTGATGATCAAGCTTTGGTCATAATTATACTGTGAGAATGTACGGTATTCATACTTCAAACCAGTGTGAAGGTGCAAGCAGCTTTAAACAAGTTACTCTGAACCACTAGTAAGAGATACAATCTATAGTCAACGTGCAGCTTCTGTTTCAAATCTAGCTGTGACTAAATTCAACTTGAGTTTTTGTTTTATTTCAGTAAAACTTCCAGTTAAAGTTCTTTTTAGGTTGGGGGTGGGAGGGAGGAAAAAATCTGTGAAGTGAATTTTTTTTTTATTTGGTTTTGGTCTGGTTGGTGCCTCCTGGCCATACTGTTCTTGGACACTGTTGTTTTTTTCCACCCTGGGCAGGCTGACAGCTGAGCAGTTAGTAGTGGTCTCCAAAGGAGCTTCCTTCCCAGATATTTATGACAAACAAATAACTCCTGTGAACACCACTGCCCAGGCTCTTCCCAATGCCAAAAGGGAGCCCGATTTTGTTTGCAGTTCACCTGCATGCCATTGAATCTTGTTTACTACCTGCAGCAGTTCAGAGCCCCCAGTCAGCGTGGCCAAAATCAGCCTTTACCCAGTGACTTCTACACCCTTCCTGAAGGAGCTGGCCTGCCGCTCTCATTCCGAGACCTGCCTTGAACATAATACTTGCCATGCCTTTGCAGTAATGCCTGTAGAGCAAGCATTTGCTGTTTACATTAACAAACCTCTTCAAAAATTTTCTCCGTGCCTTGTATTCTGGTACTGAGTTACAAGCATTTGGTGTGATATCCTGTGTTACCAGCCAAAGTCTCAAATGTGATGTCTCATTCCTGATTTTTATTTCAGGTGTGCAATTCAGTGTGGACGATGCAAAAGGAGAAATTAATTTTTTTAAAAAAATTATTTGATTTTTTAAAAACTTGTCATGTATTATGACCAGATTTCCTCAGGATGAACTATACACTGAAAACAAGATTTAATCAACAGTGATTAATACTCTTCTGCAAAAGCTTATTTTTGTGATTGAGCTTTCCCTTTACTTTTGCCAGTAATGAATGAAATTGAAGGACTGACTATTATAATAAGTGAAAGGTTGATCACCCTTTCTGGTCACTAGGAGCTTGCTGTGTGGCAAATTGAGAATACTCTAAATTGCATCTCTACCATACAACTGCCCTGGCTGTGGCCTTTGTGATGAGCAGCTGGGAAGCCTCAAACCACAGTCAGAGCTGCTGCCCAGTGCTTGCAGAACTCCCTTGTGATAAAAGGAGCTGTGCTTAGCGAGCAGGAACCCTAGTTGAGGCTGGTAAGCTGCCAGACTGGGCTCTCTCGCGGCAGGAGACCAAAAGCATGGAGCCAGGGGACACCCTGGTCTCTCCCCAGCCTTTGGGGCAGGCTGAGGGATAGCTCATGGTCTTTCTTGCTACCATTTTGAGAAGCTTGTTTTGTTCTTGGGCACAGTAAGAAACTACAAAATTAACACATATTAATGTAATTCTTTTACCTCTGGAGTGAAATTAAGAGTTTACCATTTGTGTGTTTGACTTGGGAAGGGAAGTGTAGGAAACTCAACAGATCCAATTGCATTATGCATTAGCCCGAGTGATACAGAGTAGCCAGAGTGCCTCATTCTCTGTTCTGTGGGAGGAAGAATTCCCCTTACTCCTCTTGTGCTTCAACAAGGCAGCCTGTGACCTGTGAGGTTTCTTTTAGTTCATTGCATAGTCTTTTTACTAGGGAAAATGGATGGTGATGAGGAAGAAGGAAGAAAATTAGTGTTAAGTATATTTCTTAAAGTTTTTTGATCATTATTATGCACACTTTCGAGGTCTTTTCAAATATTGAAACTTATTAGGAAAAAAAAATCTTTAGGTACAGTGTAGATTTAAATGGAATTTTAAGATCATTCATTTGAACCCTTGAACTTTGAGAACTGACATCCAAGTTTGGCAGAAAAGCATTTTCCTTAGAGTAAAGCTTTGGTTTGGTTATTTTTTTTTAAAGAAATCACGTTAGAACTTTTATAGCTTAGGTTCATCTTTCCTCAAAGCAATGCTGAAAATAGGGCAGTGGCTGCAAAGCTGTATTCCAGAGAGCGGAGCACACTGTCCCTGGGGCCCCACTTCTAGCATCCCTCCTTCCTGCATCGGCTTTGTTTTTTCTCCAGTGTATGTGCCACAGCTTCTGTCCCAAAAGCGTGCTAAGGTTACTTGTAAAGTGACAGTGGAGCCTGGGATAGTTGTCGAGATGTTCTTGGCAAGAAAACCCTTATTTAATGGAAATTAGCTTGTTCTACTTTCTAGGTGCTGTAAGGGAAGCAGGAGAATGTATAATATATCCCTCATACATTCTTTTCCTAACATTTTATAAAATGGTGCCATTCCATTTGAGAAGGTAATGGAAGACCAGCCTGACTTGTGGCTTTCTCATTTCTTTTTGCTATGTTAGGAAGCAGTGTTCTGACAAACAGTTTCATTTTTAATGCATTGATCAATAATAACTGCTTTGTTTAAATAATTACAAGAAGTTCAAAGTACTAGTGCCTCACTTAAACTGAGGATGGAACCCGACAATTAATGTGACAGTGTTAATATGACTTTGGAAGTTTTTACCTATCAAATGAGTTTTGTTAACTGCTTATATATAACAATTATTCAATGGTTTAGGTCTAAAAGGATGCCTGGAAGCCCTGTAGTCCAAACTCTTGCTCAAAGTGAAGCCAACTTCAGTTCAGGTCTTTATCCAATTGAATTTTGAAAGCCACCAAGGATGGAGTACCCACAACAGCTTCCTCCAGTGTTTGATCACCATTGTTGTGAGGAACTTTTTCCTTCTGCAACTTGTGTCTGTTGCCACTCATCCTTTTGCTCTGGCACCTCCAAGAGGAATCTGACACTATATCCTTTATTAGAATTGATTAGGTAGCTGAAAACAGCAGTGAAATCCCTACTTAAATAGGGATTTAAATTCATGAACATCCTAGCCTGCTGCATTGCACACAATAAATATAATGTATAAATATCGGTTACCTGCTTCCTGCTCTGAAATGGAGAAAGAGCACATTTTCTGCAGATTTCAATATCTCATATTGTTCTTCATAACTATTTTGTGTACACTTAAAGACTCCTCCCACAGAGTCAGAGTCCTTGGTTTCTGTTTGTTGGTCACAGAAAATATTCATGCTTTTTTCTTCTCCCATGTATCGTAGAGTTTCACCATTATAAAAGTGGAGAAGTCTTCTGGAATTCCGCTCCATCATGGATGACTGTGCTCTGACTCCATACTATTACAGAAGTTTGGATCATTACCTTGATTCAATCAGATGGCTGCTGATACTTGAAACTGATGCTTGCTACCCTGGTGAGGATGCTCTTTTGTTTCAGAGGAACTAATGATTATAAAAAATAGTTAATTCCTTCAGAGGATGTCAACTATGGATTTCACAACCTCTTTGAAGGAGAGGAAGCACCATTATAGGCAGAACACTGTTGTGTATAGACAACCTGGATGGTCAGCCTCATGAAACTCTGTTGCCCGTTAAGGACCACTCTTAAGAAAACAGTCTGATCTGTCTGACTTACAGTCCAGTAACTTGGCTGGAATCTGTTGCAGATTTGAATGGTGCCTGGAGCCAAAATATTGTGATCTTTAGGATACTAGTGTTGTAATATGAAATCTGTTATGAAATCTCATGTGGCTCAGCTAATTATTACTGTCATTATTAAATCATAACATTGTGTTTTATATTATACTACAGAAATAAGGTATCTATACTGTTTTAGGGTCATTGATCTAAAAACCCAAGCAAACAAACTGAAAAACCACAAAACAATTTAAATGTAAAAGTGAAATGTCTGGCATTTGTTTGAGAAGTTCTTGTACATTATTTGTAAAGCCTTTTTACTCCAGAAAGTTGCTGCAATTAACTTTGCCTTGGTCACAGTGGTTAAATTCCATAAAACGTTTTTGTAACTAGCTGCAAAATTGAGGGTGAGTGTTTCTCCACAGGCTACAAGCATACTAAGCTCAAAAAGTGCTCTGAAATTTGGTTCGAGCACCTTCAGTGTCTTACGAAGCCAGTGCATGCTATGCCATATATAGTTTCTTGTGTAAGATGTTGCACATCCCATCTCTGTTAAAACAAAAATCGTTTTCTCATTTCACACAAAAGTGTGAATTCTGTCCCTAGGTGATCCATTGAACTCGTTGTCATGGTTTGTGTTTGTAATGATTTCTCTACATGTAATTCAGTCAAGGCTTCAGGCTTCCCCAAGTTCTGTCAGAGATGAAGGCAGTGAGTTTAGGCTTTCCATGGAAAAAAATCCTTTGTGGCCACAAGAAGTGAAAACTTATAAATACAAAGAAAGCTAATTCTTTATGGAAACCCTTTGTGAAAGAGGGAGAATATGATACTTTAAAACATCTATATCTGCTGGAAAGCTTCTTTACAGTCTTAAAGCTATTGTCTTCGAAACAGATTTTTCTTACTATTACTTATATTCTTTTGAATAATGTGTAATGTGTTTTAATAAATCATGAATGCCTTTTCAAACAGATTTACACCGCTCAGTGCAACAGATTTACAGTGGTCAGTGCTCATTCTGTAGCATGATTAGGTCTTCTGTTAAAACTCTCAGACCTGAGTACATGTCTTAGAGCTCGAAAGAGCAAATACTCTAGGAGCTACCTGGAACTTGTGCATGCTAAGAATTGCACTGGTGGTGCATGAAAGTTTAGAAGTAACAAATATTTTACACCAGCTATCTTTCACACCACGTACTTCTGAAGGTTATGAAGACTGTCATTTCTGGGAAAATGGGTTCTGGCCTTTTGGTGCAGAAGCTGAAGGCAAAGAACGTTAGTGGCAAACTTGGTTGTTAACAAGATTAATGGCTGCCACTTCTATTCAAAATACTAATATATAGGTCCTTCCTGATGGAAGGAATAGATGAAGAACTTCACCTCTGAAAAGACTGTATTGTGTAGTGTGAAGTTTATGTGGAAGTGAGGCCAGATGATCCAAGTTCCTTTTGTCTGGGTGATACATAGACCTATACTTACTAGTTTATCTCTTGCTGCTCTACTTCTTGAAAGTCTGATACTCCATCACAGATACAAATGCAATACAAAAGTAGATCTCATTTTGATCAAAAGGGAATTACTTTTCCATTTTGTGAGAAAAACTGAGCCATGAAAATGGTTGCACAATTTCTGTTTCAAATGAACTGTAATAAGAGTAAGATAATTATTTTCCCTGACTTAACCTTTTTGTATGTGTTTTTCCCCTCTATTCCTCAAATATTTTAGATTATTAGGATTCCAAATATAAGTATTATCTGAATAAGAATTTTGATCTGTTTTCCAGTTTGCATATTCTTTCCATTCACCAACAGGCTCAAGCATTATATGGGAATATAAGTTAGCTATGGCATAGTATACAGAGAGAAAAAATTAATCACACTATACTTTCAAATCGAAGTAAACAGTTTTTTCATCTCTAATAACTGCTCTTGGCATAGAACTCAGACCTCTCTTTCATAAGATGCTATGGCTCTGAATGTTTTCATGCTCTTGATTAATAGTGGATTGCACCTTTGTTCTATTTTAGCTCTCTGGATTTCCCAAGAAATGTGGCTTTTGGAAGTGGCAGTGATAGTGGTTTGGGAGTGAATGTTGGTCTGCTTTAAATGAGTGTAATTTCCATTCAGAAGTACAACATAAAACAAAAGAGCACTGAAATCTTAATCAGTGCCTTTTTCCCCTGTGACAACAGCTGTATTCCTTCAACTCCTCTCCTTCCGTAGGAATCTCACTAGGATGCCAGGATGCCCTGCCGGATGTACAGAAACTGCAGACACACTGTCTGTTGCATTAAGAGGCAAATAATATCTCATTGGCTGCAGTTTTAAACTTTTGATTGGCATTTGAAAGTTATTTTCAAACTTGTAAATAAATGAACCCAGTAACAATTTCTTCTCTAAGTGTATGAGAGAGTCTATTACTGTGTTTATAAAGAAAAGCTTGTTTGTCTAAATATAATTTTTTTGTGTGTGTGTTTACATCTTACCGTGACATCTATCCATCTACCTTATTTTTATGCATATGGGAACTAAGTGTTATTTCACTACTTCACAGTTCTCTGTTTAAGGGCACAGTATGACCTTGGGAAAAGACTTTTTTTTTTTTTTTTAAAAAAAAACCACCCTAAACTAAACCCTCCTGAACTGTATTTAAATTGCACTCCAGAAATGTAAACCCAGGCCCAGCCATATTATTCTAGTCTGAATGCAACCTCGTGCTGATGGCTCTGTTTACTGTACTGCATTTGGCAAGCTGGCTTTTCAGAGATGTCTTTTAGAATCATTCATTAGCAAGTGGAATTTAGCAATTTACTTGGGACACTTAAACCTGTATAGGGTTTTGAGTCCCTCCTATGCATGTGAAATCATGTTCATATGGGAAAACCAGCTAGAAGGTGGGGGAATAAAGATGTGGCTAGCAATAGCATTTAATATACACTGTATAACATAATCTAATTTGCAAATAACCCGATTTTGCATTGAGAGTGTAAATTAGCTAGCTACAGTCTTCATGGTGAGGGTGGCTTATAAGGTGTGAAAGCACAGGAGACCAGGAATGTATATTGTCTCAATGACTCATAAAGTTATCTTATAAATCTTCCTTTCCCACAGAACACAATCAAGATGGTTTTAAATGTGGTGTCAGGGTGATACTCCTGCAGAAGCCTGGATGTGTCTGAAGAGCATGCATGGGTTGGGCTTTAATGAACATGAACCTAACATCAGAGATAAACAATGTGCAGTTCATGGAAACTTTGAAACATTCCTACAAAGGGGAGATTGTGAATTAAGGGTTACCCCCATGAACCAGCCAATTTGTGAATGCAATAGCTGCATCCCATGGCGACTCTAGCTCTGTGATGTTTCTGGTTGCTCCTGGGCATCAGGTGTGAGGCTCCCTCAGTAAAGTACTTCAAATCTGGAAGTATGCAATTACTTTGCCAGTGTTTCTGTATTGCCGTATAGCAAAGAGAAACAATTTCTTTTTGATCTTGAAATCTCGGACTATATTCAGATGCCTTTCTCCATCTGTAGGGATGTTCTTCATAGTGTTTGTGTAGATCAGAAGTTTGTTAGCTTAGAATTAGAAGTTCACTAGTTCATCCAATTATTTATGTAGATTTGAAGTTCATCACTCTAGTTGAAGCTATTAATATTCTCTGTTCTACTATATTCAATGGTTCTGTATACTACAGTAACTCAGCCTAGCCTCTTCCTTATTTAAATGTACTCTAGTTCCTATCTTTGAATCTTGGCTGAGTTTCCTTGTTGCCATACAAGTGTCATACACTTTTGTATTTATTTTGTTTACATTTTTATCTGGAAAAACCCTGTCATGCATAGAACTAGAACTCCCCTTCATGTCATCACACTGAAATCTAACCCTTCATGCAATAGTACCACAGTATTATTGAGTAATGGTTTTGCTTCTGAAGGCAGAGTGTAAAGGAGAGGCAGAGATGTGTATAGAAGAAGGAAAAAAAGTGATTGGGGACAAATATAGGATGAAACTAACCACATGATATTAGAGAGCGAGAAATACAACAGTGGGTCATTAAGAAGAAAGCATTGATCTAAACATGCCGGTAATGGAAGACAGACAAAAGGATGGTTTTAAGCACAGTTTTATTAGAGTAATAGTCCAGGCATTTTTCTGGTAGGTCCAGCATGATGTTATAGGATTCTTACCACATAATTCATAACTCAGGATAGGTCTTCTTTAGCTTACCCACAGGATTTAGCTTGTAACCTGAGGAAAAGGTGGAACATAAAGATTATGGCCTAAAATAGCACATAACCTAATTTTGTTGCTTGACCAAAGTTATACTTAACTTATGCTTTAAACTGCAGACACAGTGGAAAGTACAGGTAGTGGAAAAACAGGGTAACAAATGAGGAAATTCAGGTAATGATGTTTTTATTTCACCTCTATATGCATGTGCTTGAAACAAAATCTGATACTAGGTAAAAAAAAGAAGATCACATGACTGAATAATAAACTAAGTTTTGCTTAAGTAGTGGTAGGCTACTTGGGCAAAGCAATTGTAAATAATTGATTAAAAATGTGACTCATGGATTCCAGTGGTTTGTTAATAATATAAAAAAGCTAACTAGAAGAGAAATCAGGGTCTTTTATAAACAATGTTCTCTGAAGTCTGATTTTTGCCATCTCAGAGGTACCTGCTGAACTTGATATTTGTTTTAGTTGCTGTTCATTAGGGAAGCAGATAATAAACCCATGTCCTATGGATTGATGTGCAGTCTTAAAAAATATTGTACATTGACTCTTCAGAACTAGAACTCATAATTTGGAAAGTCTGTTAAAATGACAATGATAGATCAGCAAGCTCAGTCTTTAGGGGTGGGTCCTTCCACATCCATGTGCTAAAGGTTAAGAAAGAGTGAAACTCACGCTTTCCAAACCCGTAACTTCCCACTTCCCTCATTCCTTCTGTAGACTCAAAGTCCTCCAGGAAAATCTTCTGTCTTCTTTACTTCCGAGAGAAGATGATTTTTTGTTTTGTTTTGTTTTGTTTTAATCATACTGGATACTGCCTAAAATTAGCATAGAAAAAATTATATAATTAGAATAGATAAATTTATATTACTGGAATGAATAATTGTTAAACTACCGAATACGATATTTCTAAGTCCTTACACGTGTAAACCTTCCTGCTTGTGCTTAACTGATGATGTAAGAAAATTTGTGGGTTTTTTTGTTTTGTGGGTTTGTTTGTTTGTTTTTAAACTATCCCAGCAGAAGAAATCATTCTGGATCCCTAAAGCAGGGCTTTGGTTTAGTTTAAGTGATTTTAAGAAGTTGTGTTGGGGTGTGTGTGTGTGTAAGCCAAGCAAACAGATCCCCCCCCTTCCTCCTTACAGCTACACAGTCAGAGGCTACATCTATATTAGGGATCCCCTACTTACTAGATTGGCATATAGGGTAGTATATGGGGTTGTGACAGAAGCCATGAATAAAGGAATAAAGGAGTAACAGCAGTGCAAAATACTAACTTTGTTGCCTGAATGAAATTCCGCTTTGTAAAGTTGGTAGGTTTGTCAGTTAATGAGAGAAGTTCCCCACCTCTTTTCATCACTGCCGTGACTGTCCTGGCTTCGTGCAGTGCAAGTAAGGGTGGATGTTCTGTGAAACCCTGTTAGGATCCCCTCCTGTGGTAGCTCCAGAGACTCTGAGATGCTGAATATGTAAGGATTTAGGATAAATTTTCTAAGATGTTAGACATGAAAGTATCTATGACATGTTTAGTTTTCTGTTCTCCATCTCCTTGTTTTGCTCTTCTATTGAAATTGGTCTGCTATCAAAAGATGGTAATCACTCATTTTTCAGGGAATTATGTCAATCATATGGTATGTAGTGGACTGTTTGACACACTCTGTGGAATGCATTTGAATATTAAACTATTGGTATTTTGTGTGTTTTACCTGCTATATCATAGTCTTCTGCAAGCAGCACTGGCAACTGTTAAAGGTCATAAAACTTTTCAAACTTGTTCTGGATCTGGAAACACTAGATATTATTAGAGTGTTAACCAAAATTTTCAGTAGATCAGGAAAAAAAGAGAATCCTATTTCCTCTAGTAATCAACTTTTTTTTTTTTTTTTCCTGACTGATCAGAAGAGAAATAGTACCAAGAAAATTTGAATAATTTATATTTAATACAGTATGGATAGTAGCAAATTTAACATTTTAAAACAGACCTCTTGTAGTGCTATTTATTGGATAAGTTTAGGCCAGAAAGCTTGTGTGTTTTGGGAAACAATATGGTAGTTGAGTGGTATAACTTTGGAATTTATTTTCTATTTTAATATTTAATTTGAGTACGGTAAAAACATGGTATGGGCCACACTCGATCAGACCCAAGGTCTATGTATCTCCAATGCTGGCTGTAAGCAGAAGCCTAAAGAGGAGCAGTGTAAACATGTATGGTAGTACACTAATACTGTTCCAGGCCCCAGCTATTATTTCAGGACAGGGGTCTTCTTTTACCTGTTGCAGTGGTGACATATTTAATAACCTAAAATACTGATGTAATCCATTAGCATATATGGTCTCTCTCTGAGTCCCTTTCTAATGTCCTTTAGCAAGAAATCCAAGGGATACTAATATGTCTTGAATGAAAAAAATCACACCCACTCACCCCCAAAACCCCAAACCAAAAACCAACACCAAAAAAGTCTCCAATTTGCTCATTTTGGATCTGATTTCTTTTGTTCCTCCTTCCAGTTCTCATATCAGAAGAGACGGTGCACAATGAATCATTGATTACCATTTTCATGCCACTTATGATTTTACTGTCCTTTACTGTGTTCACCCCAAGGCTATATCTTTTTCAGACAGAAGAATCTTAGCTTGTTAAGCTGCTCCATACTGGTGGTTGCCCATATTAACACATTTAAAATATCCAGTTAAAGTTGTTCAAAACCAATAAATAAATAAATAACTGTAATGCACTTTTGCTTGTGAGCAGTGATGATCTTCTCCTCTGGTTTTTACTGGTCAAAGTGTTCCAGTGGTTCTGATCCAAATATTTGCCTGCAGGTGTGTAGACAAGTGCTTACAGGGCAGTTTTCTAGAATGGTATCTGGAAAAAAGATCAACCATGATAATAGTGGCTTTCCTCTTCCATGTACCAAGCATGATATATGGCATTATGCCTGATACCATTCTCACAACAACATTTATTCTGTTTGTGCTGCTTTGCTTTTAACTGTTTACAGCTATTGTTCAGCATTATGATGTGAAATACATTGCTGCAGTTGTGTATTACACATAGGTCCAATATTGGGCTTTTGTGTTAAGCAGTTATGTTGTGCCACTTTCCTTATGCTCTTACTTAAGGTGCAATTCCTACAGAGATTGTTGTCCAGGGAAGTGTGAAGAACTTGGACCTGTATGACTGCGAGATTGTTTGGTCTTCTCAAATATTAGTCGTTCTGTGCTTCCTTAGGACAGGTGGAATAGAATGGGACAGATCTGAAAGAAGAGGGTGCCTCAGTCAGAGCACAAGTAAATTATTGGTAGATAAAATGCTGTGGAATTTTGTGTCTCAATTTGAAAGATATATAGGCATGTTAAATGCAGAGATCCAAGTCTACAAATGCCAAATCTTCACTAATGAGTAGCTTGAGAACTTCTGTTTCACAGAGAAATTAAGTGTGTTAGGATTATTTTGACTTGCTTTTTAAGAGACATTTCTGGATGCCTGTTTGCCTCTGCGATATGCCTGTTATTTTCCCTTTTCTGGAGTGAACAAGTAACATGTAGTGAATTATGATTTCATTCTATTTTCCTTTCAAACTCTAAATGAACTGCTGCAGGTGAACCTGGTTAAATGTCAGTGATCTGCTGTGCTAAATGCAAGGAGGTTTAAGTATTCAATTACTAACCTTTACAGGCTCTAAACTTCTAATTCATTACTCATAATCTCTGAATCATAATATTTTTGAAATTAAAAAAAAATCAGAAAATTGTTTCTGGTGTGAACGACAGGTTATTCATTTAAAAAAGGTGAGAAGTTAGTTATTCTGGGTGACTTTCAGTTATAGTTTAATTGTTGGAAATTCTTTCAATTATAAACATATGAAAGATTAATTTTTTACAGTGAGTTTGAGAGTTGCTTGTTAATTTTGTGCTTTGTGTGCAAAAAGAAACTTTCCCAGAAACTTTGAAGCTAATATTACATATGGTAATTCTGTGGAAAAACTGTTGCTACTCAGTTCAATCCTTTGCAGTGCTCTTTCGAAGTGATTGATTGGGCCAAATTCATCCCCACTAGAAAACTTACTGAGGACACTAAATAAGGAATATGGCCCCTAGTTCTTCTGTAGGTTTGCTGAGGAACTGTGCCATATGGGGCAGTGTGCTACCAGTATGGTATAAAAAGCATCAGAGCCAGAGTATGGAAAATAAAAATTCTTATAGTTGCAAGCTGTGACTGTAGATGTTGTTGGTGTGTACTGGTCTATCGGATGTAGATTTGAAAAGAATTCACTGTATTCCCTGTTCCTTATTAGTTCCCTTAAACTTTCTAAATCCTTTCTTATTCCTTTGATCTGAAATAGAAAAAAAAATCTGGTTTAAGTGAAAGCTATTTGTCTCTGGAATTAAAAAAAAAAATTTTTTTCTGTAGAGGCTTTAGCTATGAAAGCTTTTGGTTTTTTGTATTGCTCCAGGTTTTGTGATTTGTGAATTTGCAATAACTTTTTTTTTCCTTTGTTTGTTTTTTTTTCCTTTTTTCTTTCAGGATATTTGAGTTTACTCCAATGTGCTTTTGCAGTTTATGGGTGTGTGTATAGTTAAGAAGATAATAAACTGGAAGAGAGGGAGAAGATGGATGTATATCAGTTGTAGTAAGTCAGTGGTCTAGGGTGCCCTCTAATTTAAACTGCAAATATGATCCTAGAACTGGAAATCTATCCACAGCCATTAATAAAGGAAATATTTGGAAGTGCTATTATCTGTAGCTGGTCCTAGGCATGAGATCCAGTGCAGCATAGCCTTAAATATACTGTACTGCTGCACCAAATGTAGTTACAGTATTTGTCAGTTAGTCTTTGACTATTTGGCCATACTCCACCCCCATATGCTATTCAATTGTTTGTGAATGGGTCCAGTGTTTGTACCTGCAGAAATCTGCTTCTTTGGCTTTTGCAAGTATTCATGATTTTTTTGCATGCAACAGGGCTTCCTGACATCTGCTTCAAATCAAATTTTTTCTTATAATATTCATGTATGCCCTCTTGTCCTGTTGTGTGTATTAAACTGAAAATAATTCTTGAATACACATCCATATCATGTAGGATTTTGTGCACTTTTTATAAACGCCATCTGGATTTGATACTGCTGTAGAGGCAGGATGCTTTGTTTCTTGACAAAGTTTTGTATCAGAAACACTGTCAGGAAGGAGTCCATGGGCCTTTCTTCCTTTCAGACCTGAGATAGCACTGTCTCTGTCTACAACTTCATAGGCTTTTTAAAATAAAAAAAAATTCCACAGCCACAAAAGGCTTGAATAGTCTAGCTAGCTCAGGAAGGGGTTTCAGTAATGTTGCTGCAGACTCTCATTTATAGAGTCTGCAGAGCTGTAGCAGGCAGTTTGCCAGAGTGACAAATTAACGTTATTTAACATTTCTGAAACTTTTAATTAAGCTTGTTTTAGGCTTGGAGGCAAACTGGAGCATATATTCCCATCCCCTGTTTAAGAACGTTTTTGGCTTCTAGATGAGTTTTCCTAAGTGGTCCCAGCTCTAATAATGTCATCCTAACGAGCTGTGCAAAACATGGTGTGTTTTGTTCTTGAGGCTTCATGCGCAACAGTTTTGCTTTCGATCCACATGGGTCTGCACCCCATGATTTTTATTTTGAGTTTCAGGTTCAGTAGGGAAAGAAAAAAAGTAAAAGCAGCGTTTCACAGGGTTTTATGTTGGTTCCATAAACTGGCCTATATTCTCTCTAAAGATGTGTGAATCTTAGCTAACCTTTTATGAAAAGTTTTGTATTTGTAAAGAAATTCAAAAGGGGCACATTGTGTAGTTTATGACTTCATTGTGAACATTTTTTACAGCTGTAATCCTTCCTTCTGAATGTTATATTATGGCTGTTGCTCTTGCTATACGGCTAAGGTAACAAAATGGTTCCTCTTATAAAGACCTTTTTGCAGATGGCTTGTGAAACATTCAGCTTTGCAGACAAATTGTTCTCTATTTTGGATTGTGGCCGAATATACTTTTTTTTTTTTTTTTTTTTTTTTTTTTTGGAAGGCTTGAGCAAAATCAGTTCAAACACTTGTCCAACGGCAAGGAAAATGCAAGTACAACATTTAGAGCAAATAATTCTAAAAAGAAGTGTCTCAGTATGATTTAGAGGGGGTTATTTCTGGTTAAATTATAAGCTAAATCCAGGCAAACCTGGAAAATGCACCTGTGGAGAGAGAGTGAACGGAATGGCTCCGAGTCTTTCTGGATATTTTCCTAATCTTTAATAAAGCTATGACTTAGTGAAAGAGATGCTCCTCATGTTACATCCTTCAGCAAAGTAATCCATTGCTTAAGAAAGGTGCAGGGAGCAATAAACATAGGATTTGGCTTTTATTTTTTCTTGGTCATAATATGAAGGATTGTCAAAGCTGAAGCTTTTCAAATGTTTTTGAGTCTAAGTATATTCCAACTGTGAATGTTTCAGTCAAAGGAAGAATTGCATATGGAGGAAAACAGGTGAGATCCTTTCCCCTCCTGCCCCATTCTGGGCATGGATGTGTAGTGTATAGAAGACCCAATTCCAATGCTTTTTCTAATGACTTCATCATTGTTATCTTATAATAAGTAGAGTAGCTCCAACAGAAGTAACTGAAATTTGGTTTCAGCATAGTGAATCGCTTCAAGATGGTCAGCTTGCTTGTGGAAATAGTTGTGGTGGTCTGCACCAGAAGCTTTTTTGAGGAGTAGCTTGTGTAACAGCCTGGTTGTGAATGTGCGTGGAAAGACTATAAAGGTTTGTTCATTCATTGTATAATGAGGAAATACACATATTCGTGACATTTGGTTTGCTTCAAGGTACATCTCCTTTCACTAGCTGTAACTCTGGGTTTACTTCTTTCATTGGATAATCTTTTACAATTAGCTGCCATCCACTACTTGGACGCTGGCAACCTTAGTGGCAGCATGTACAGTTAATTCACAAGCAAACTGTTTTTCCTGAGGTTGTGAGGTGCATAGTCTGAACCTATGGGCTTACAGCATCTTGTCTGTACTTCAGTATTCTCCATAAAGAATATAAATATTCTGTTAGGAGTTATACATTATTGAGAAAAATTTCATATCCCTGAAGATTGACATGCCTTTATGAGAGTCTCCATTTTCATTTTTTACAGCTTTTTTTTTTTTAACCTGTGCCTATTACATGATACAGCAGTGTCTGCATCACATTAAGATGATGCACTCCATAGCATTTCTATTCAAGGGGCAGATCACTATCCATACCACTGAATTAATAAGATCAAATATGTCCCTGGAATAACTCCTCATTTTTAGGGAATTGTGCTAAAGTTTGCTTTGTTTTTTCCCATTGGTGTTTGTCCTGGCAACTAAGAGATTTTCTACACAAGTCATGATTCTCCCCAAGTAGTTTGCTTTGCTTTTCTAAAAACATCTGAAGAGAGGCTATACATAAAACTGACTTCCAGGCAGCTGTGGCAAAACCAGCAAGTTGCTACTTCTGGAATGTGTAACTTAGCATTGTAAAGACTGGGCTTTGTTCACTTTGTGTCTAGAAACAACAGTGGTGATGGGGAGCATATTTTACACTTCCAGACTATGCTTTCTTTTGTTTTTTTCTTGTGGTTCTTTGGATTATATCCTTCAAGAACTAAGAATATATCAATTAGTTAGCTGAGTAGCTTAGCAGCATCTCTTTTCCCAAAAAATAAAAAAGTAAAAAAGATTAGATATCAGAAAAAGTACACAGGAAATATTCTGGTACTTTTGTGATATCCAATTTTTTTTTACTTTTTTACTCAGCTAGATGTCATACTGAAACTTTTGAATTCTAATTTGTAATTTATGGTCTGAAAACAGAACTGTAAGATAGCAAAGCATGCAACTGGGGAAAAGTATTTTCATAAGAAGGACAATATTTTAATGATTTTTTTGTCTAATTTTAGAAGTGACCGTTATTGTTAAAAAACACAAGAAGGACATTAAAGTTTTGCTGTCTCATTTCACGTGAAGATTAGTACATTAAGGAGCTGGTGAAGTTTATAGTGTTTTCTGCTGGCTAAATTGATGCCAGTCTGATCAATATTCTGGACTCTGTGTATGTTCGAAATAGTGTAGTTCCAGATTGGCTGATTTGCACACACATGAACGTTGCTGTCTTTAAATGCAGCATAATAAATGTGTACTTTTCATTCAAATGTGTTTTTTTCAATATGTAATTAGTAAAATAAGAAACATGAGAGAACACAGCATACTTGTTTTTTTTAAGCAACTCTTCAGTTATCATGAGATGAAACTTATTCGGGAAATTTTGTGGGAATACCTAATGTTAAGAGATGAGGAAGTAGTTTCCTGTTCTCATGCTGTAAAATTCTGAGCCATTAATATTTACGGCATTCTGGTAACTAGCAATAGAAAGTTTTCGGTAATAATTCAGTTTCACTGGAGCAGTAATTGTTTATGTTGTGGCAATGGTAGAATGTATTATATGCGTCTCCATTTAATGGATGGGATAAATGGCTTCAGCTTGGCCCACAAATACAAGCCATCCTAATTTGAGAGCAGCCCTGTAAAACAGGAATGCGCACCTCATTTTAGGTCAGAGCATTTGAAAGGAATGTGTCCAAGACACCTGCAGAAAATTAAAGCCTTTACTCCCCTTGTACACAAAATTTTCAAGAGGTAATTACCCTCAGTGTGAAACATAATACAGCTCCCATTAGATGGAACACATGGAGTGAAAATTGAATAGACGTCTTGTCGGGAGTGCTTCTGAGAATTAATAGGGCTGTCAAAAGCAGTAATAAGAGTGTTTTCTTTGCCTTTGTGTACAACTATCCCTCTCCTTATCTTTTGCCGTTTATGATGAAGCTGTTGTCATTCGTCTCAGCAGACAGACACAGGCTTCTTCCATGTCACTGTCTCATGCCAGCTGCTTTGTTTCTGCAGGGCTGGCCTTTAAAGATTCCCACTTTTGTCCTCAGCCTGCTCGATTCCTTTGCGCTTGGTTCCCGGTCGCCGTGCCAGGGGCTGGCACGGAAGTCCCTACTTTTCTCTGAGCTGCAAGGATGAGAGTGACAAAGTGGGGCTGCTGGATTCAGCATCTCACTTTGTTAAGCTGTTCTTTTATCCTTCAGGGAACTTCCTCTGTGGAGATGGAGCTGAAAGTTAAGCTTTCATACTTTGTTCTGGTGGCTGAGCCACAAATATCCAGTTTCCTCTCTTACTGTTGGACGTTTTGTTTATGTCTCTCTTTTACAGAAATAGAGCAAATGGTCTTTGTGTTCAGGTTTTCTGCTCCTTCTAACTACTGAATGATGATAAGGTTCTGCTTCAGAGCTTGCACTGGTATTTCCTCAGCCCTCGTAGTTTTGAAGATCTCTGCCAAGTGGTTAAATTGTGTGCCTGCATATCTGTAGTACCTGCCTACTACTGGTTTTGTAGTTATTCAGTTCCATCTGATGGCTGTCAGGTAAACAAGGTGTGAGATGTGCTGGCAGCCTTTGGTGCTGACAGAGCCTTTGCTTGTACTCAGGAGAGTCAGATGGTGCCTTGGCTGATGTCACACTGTAATGGGGTGTCTTGCTGTGCAACCTTCTGGGCCACGCTGGCTCTATTCCAGAGCAGTTCAATGTAATTGCTTGGACTTCTGCTTGGTTTGAACATTAAAACCTATTTAAACGTGAACTGAAATCTCTAGCCTGCAGTAGTGACCATAAGTTTGAATTACTTCACGTTGCAGTGAACTTGTTAGAAGGGTTTATCCATTAATTCATGGACATTTTCAGCGGCTCTATTGTAGAGTTAATTGTCAGCTTGCAGGCTTGCCAAGTGTAGTTCGAATTGTCCCCAAGTCCCCTAGGAGGAAGACTGCAATTTCTGCGTCACAAAAATACCTCAGGTTCAGTCTCTCATGCTGACTAATAAGCTTCTACAGTTTAAGATGTAGTGGCATATGTTGATTGTGTTTGAGGGTGGGTGAAGTTAAGGATCCATCCAAGCCTTTGACTACCTAAATAGGAGTATAACAACAGCATGATGCTTTCTACTCTTTGCTTTTCCCTTTTTCTCTTCTCTTTCTTCCTGCAACCTATATAATGATTTGTCTCAAGGCACGGTGAGGAGATAGAGTCCTCACGTACACAGTGCTTTTTGCTTTTTTGGGCCAGTCTTATGGCAAGCTATGATCGGCCCTTTTGGCAGCATTAAACAGAACAGTCAAAATGTCTGCTTCTGTCAGTTCAGAAATAAGTCAATAAAATACCTGCAATGTTTTGCGCTGTCTCAAAATGCATTTCTTGTTCCACTGCTAGTAATGACTGGATAATTTGCATTGTAGTGTTGCATTTAATGATTTCTTGATAAAACCTATTTCATTTGTGAGCAAAATGTTGATTGGCTAAGCATGGAATTAGAAAGCTAGATGTTGGCTTTTTTGTGTATTTTTCTCAGTGGTAACCCCCATTTTATGCCTGTTGCAGAAGTACGGAGAGAGTGAATTTTGGCATGTATGACAGCTCTAGTACAAATCAATTCCCAGTTGTAACAAACAGGTTTTTAACATGTAAATACAATAAATTATAACACTGCACAGTTCCGCTTCACTCTGTTGTTCTTCCCTCAGAATTTCTGAGCTACTTTGATTCATATCTTGATTTTTCTTATGGACTGCTTCCATGTGAAATTAGAGACTCAGACACTTAATACACTTGTAATTCAGCATTTCCTTTTAAATAGTGGTTTAAAGATCAAAAGAGCTGCGAGCCTGTGTTGTCTATATTTTCCGGAATGGGAAACTTTCCTTACACTACTTTAATTGTCAACTTTTCCTGTCCTTTTCTTGCCCTTACTTTACTTCAATGTAACCATGCTCATATTTAATTTAGATGGTAAAGTTGCTTGTGTAGTTGCCTGTGTTTTTGCCAAGCACTTTGGGTGCTGTAAATGTGATATATATCAATTAGAATCAAGCTGGACTGTGAAATTTTAGTACAGATTTGGAGTCGAATGTTCCCTGGGTTCCAGGAGGTTTTGGGAAGGAGAAAGTCATGCAGTTTTGGGCTTCTGCTTGCTTTTCTATGTGACTGGGGTTTTTTTCCTTGTTAATAACTTTTGCCTGAAAGTCACTAAATAGGAATTCAGCTGCCCTTCTGGTTTGTATTCTGATCCTAAAGTAGATTGATTATTAGTGGTGTTTCTTTGCCTCTTATACTTTATTCTATGGGCTTAAAAAAGATTATGCTTCAAATTTTGGCACGGCAGTACTTGCAATTGTGAGGATACTCCAGGTTTTTAAGTCTCCTGAACTGATATTTGCTGAAAAGTTAGTTTAAAATAAAGAAAATGGTGTTTGGACTGTGTTACATGTTCCTACTGTTGTAGCCATTTGTAAATATATTCTTGTAACTGAAAGGCTATCATCTAGGAACATTGAGAGCTCCCTATACTATGGTTGGGTTTTTAAATTATCTTAAAATTAAGACCCAAGTTCACAGAAAATTTTAAAAGTACGGAATTTTTCCTGTGCATCAAGTATGATTATTTTCTTCACATGGTGTGACTGTTTTTTCCTTGTAGCAATGGTAATACTCTGGTTAGTACCTAAAGTAGAAAGGTAGAATGAAAACTGCCAAGGGCTGGCTCTGGTGACTCTCTTGGCCTTCAGCAGTCCAGCAGCATCTTGTTCTCATGGATCACTGAGAGACCAAGGCTCTTCACTGCTCATGTTATCACTTACATATCTGGTAATCAGTACTCGGAGAGTTTGTTGAAGGTAGTTGAACTAGATTATTCCTATCCCAGCTACTCAATTCACAGCAGAACATGAGGCCCATGTGATTAATGTGGGTATGGATAGGTCATTGCTGGAGGTGGCTACCCTCCCTGCAATACCTCCAGAACTTTTCCTTCACCTTCATGCTTCTGCTTCATAAAGTTTTTAAAAAGATACTGAAGTAGTATCCACCAGAACAAGACACTTATCTGGGTTTTAGAAAGACAGTCATACAAATAATAATGAACCATAAAACATAGCAACCTTGACATGAAATAAATGCTGGCTAGGACAACTTTTCCTCTCTGGATCACAGACAGGTGCTATCCTAATGGAAACTCCAAAACTGAGGGGAGACTGAAGAATCATTTCAGAATCTGATGTAAGAAACAAATGGCCGAAGTTCAGTGTTACTTCAGGAGTTGGAAAGTTAAAAAGTAATCCCAATAGCCGAATTAGTGGGCAAACAAAATGCTGGTCAAAGGTGCATAATAAAATTAATGTTGTTACATAGTTTCCCAATTTTCCATGTGTACTTGCAAGAATTTTGTGGATATGATGTGTTTTTCTGCATACAGACATGCACGTGTCCTTTAGCTTTTCAGTATTGAACCTTTCCAACAGCAGAGCAAAAAGCAGTTTTGATAAATAGGTTTCAGGGATACAATGTGTAAACCATTGGAATGTCTTAATTACTTTCACAGGATCTATGAAAATCAAAGTATTTCAGCCAAGGACTGATTTGCAATTTACGACTGAGCACTTTGAGTCTGTCCTGGTCATTTTTCCTAGCGCTGAGAAAATGTGATTCCAAATAAAAAAATAAAAATTTCAAAATCAGTTTTAGAATATATGGAAAGAGCTGAAGATGAAGCTCTCTGCTTTGTGTGGTATTTGTAGTACGCTAACCTTTTGGTACTTGCAGTGTTACTCTTTTGTGGTTGTTTGGAACAGCTTTCGGAATAATGCACAAAGTTTCTGTGTGTATATATGTGTATATAGGTGTGGTGTTTATACATGTGTATCTGCCATCAGTTGCAAAACAGAGGTGTCTGCCAGTAAACCCCATTAACTTTTCATACTCTATTCTAGCTCTTGTTACTGTTTGCTTTGAATAGCCCCTTTGGTTTTACCTGACTGGTATGATGATGGTTGCTCTGATACATTTTTTTTTAAAATGTAGGGGTAGGGAGAGACCTTCCAGACATGTGTTTGACATAAAAGTTACTTTAATTTCCATGTATGCCATCTTCTATCCATCATCTGTGCTAATCCTCAAATAGTCAACACGTGCAGGATTTCATATGCTGTCTCATAGGCACATCTTTAGTTTGTATTTTCAACTAGTTCATACACGTGTTTGCTTTAACATATTTTTAGCTTGCTTTTCTTGGATTTTAAATCCAGAATCAGGAGGAGAGTGTCCTTCATGTGTCATTTCAGTGTGTTCACCACCTTTTATAAAATACAAGTAAAACAAGCCCAGCTGGCATTTTATAGGATATGTTTGGACATTCTTTCTGCTTAGATTGACAGGACTAAATCTTAGATGCATTTGTAATTATGTAAATACAAGTGAACTCGAAGCTGTCATTCAAATGGTTTCAAAAGAAAAGGGGTTGCATCTCAATATCAGTGTCATTGTGTGGTCCTTAAAGTTTTCTCACCTTCCATAGCAGCTGGGGAGGTAAAAGGTTAGATAGCATTCTGCAGTAAGCCATGCATTAAACATTGTCTTTTTAAGATCTGTTCTGAGCTGATTGGTTGCCTAATTCTATTTAAAGGACAGTTTTCTACTGATAATGGCCAAAAGATCTGAGCCGTGCATCTGTGTTCTTCTGTAGGAAGAAAATACTTTTAAAAATAAACAGCTTGGCTTTTTTAGTCTTACTGGAGAGAGGTAGTAAGGTGTGGGACACAGATGATAATGCCTAGGCATAAAATAAAGCCCAAGCTGGAACACAGTGCTCTGTTTAACCAGGAGAGGACAAATTTGGCCACACAGAGCCCATAAGATGTAGGTGCAACTCCTTTAGGTGAGTTCCATAAGTGATCTGAATATTGGCATTTGTTTGGTCTGAATGGAAAGGTCATATCCATTGCCTTAATTTGTCCAGAGGTACTACTGTGTGCTGAAGTCTGGGGGAAGCGTGTATTTGGGGTGTTAGGT
Source organism: Athene cunicularia (assembly GCF_003259725.1). Lineage (NCBI taxonomy): Eukaryota > Metazoa > Chordata > Aves > Strigiformes > Strigidae > Athene > Athene cunicularia. The sequence goes on from NW_020799099.1 coordinate 1,808,283, forward strand.
GGCACGTGGTGTATGCAGAAATCTAGATGTAAAACAAAAATCATGACCAGCCATGCCTTTGTTGCCCCAAAGCAAACACTTTTTAACAGCCTTTGGAATATTACAACTAATGTAAAATAGAAGGCCCTGTCATTTTTTCCCACTGTAAGATTGGTCTCTCACTACTGAAATGGTCATGTACAATATATAAAATCACTCCTGTGAGGCTCTTTTGGGGTGAATCAAGAAAAAGGTGAAAGTTCTGTAGGAATTCAGAATGAAGGGCTTGGGTCAGCAAGCATTACATTCCCCCAGAAACTGCTAAACTGGTCTTGAAAAGCTGTTTTCTTAACCACTAAAATCCAAAGATAAACTTTTTGCTTGTATCACTTCTCATAAATGTTAATAACTTTAATGTTTGGAGTATCTAATCTGAAAGGTGACAGTGTGAACTGCAGTATACCCCAGAGTTTGCCCCAGGAGCAGAGCAGGGACCTGCTAGCCCAGCAGGCTTAGCCCCTAGAGGTTTATAGATATGCAAATTACATGCCAAAATGCAAAATGAAAACAAAAAGAAGTGCTAAACTACTGAAGTGGCTCAGCATGCTAATGACAGGCTTCATTAGAGTATCCTAATATGGACAACTGCTGCAACTATGAGCAGAATAGATACAATGACTCTTCATTTAACAACAGAGTAAGCACTGAGTATTAGAGAATTATTCAGTGATTTCTTCAGAGTTTGTGTTGGACAGACTTGATAGAACGAACCCTTCTTATAGGCTATGATTTTGAATGATATGGGCAAACAAACATCTTTTTTTACTGTTAGTTTTTTTAACTTGACATCCGCGATGATTTCTAATGTGCGCATTTTTTTGGAAAGAGATCAACTTCACAAAGTGAGAAAGGATGAAAAAATGTAAGACCCACAAACAGTAAATCTGAAACTCTCCATGTATCATACAGAAAACAAGAACTCATATCAGGAGGCCTGTTTGATTTACTACAGGCCTGTTTGGGTTACTACAGCCTTCTGTGACCTTTGGAATAATCAGATAAAAGGAAGTGTTAAATTTAGTGACTTATAAATAACATCAAAAGAAAATTCCAGTAGTCATAAACCCTTCCTTCAGCCCCCAAAAGTTTGATTCCATGCTAAATATCTTCATTATTACACATGTATCTTGAATTGATTACCTAATTTATTATTAAAATTATATCTCATACTTTGTGTGGGTCATGCATGTGGGTGTCTGCATATGTATATTATTATTTAATACTGACCTCTTTGATTCTTCTGTTAATGAACACAGCAGTATTCCAAGCACAGGAGGTCATCAAACGTATTCCAGGTGCAGCCTTGTCTAATGGAAGATCACAAATGTGTTTATGCCTCTGAAACAAAAGTGTGATCTGTTTCAGATGTGCAAGATAAAATGAAGTGTTAAACTACTTGCAAGCAGTCATCATTTTTTTCCCCTCTGTCGAAAAACGAAGGTGCTTGGGGCTTTGTACCATACATTAGAGGCGCACAAATCTATTTTGCAGAAATCTGGAGTCAAAAGATCTATAACTCCTTGTAGAAAGATAATGAACAGTAGGCGGAATGCAGCATTCAAGGCTAACTGGAAAACTGTTCTCATGGAAGAATTGTATATGTACAGGTTGTAAATAGTTGCTGTATGCAGACCTACCCGAACCACATTGCCACCCTCCTTTTCTGTTCTTAAAATAAACTAGATACATGGCCAATTAAATTCAATAAACACATCTCTAAAATAGATGATGCAAAATTGCATTACAGATACTTTCAATCTTTTGTCATTGCTGCATAAATTGCCTATTTGTTTTGGGGCATTCAGCTGTGTAATTAACGAAGTGCATAGGGCATCTGGTATGTTGTGACCACATAATGCTCTCACCTTGCTATTTTTTTCACTCCCAGTGAAATGTTTTTCAAAAAAGCTTCTATTTTGACAACTCTCAGCCTGTCTTGATACCTCTCCATGAAGTAACTGTCTGGGTTTCAGAATGCTTGCTTTCTCCTCCTAGGCTTCAGGAATATCTTTGAGTGTTAGGAATATCTTTGAGTGTTTTTATTAAGTGCTGCAAATAACGGACACCAAAAATCTGAAGTCACTTGCATAGGTTTTAAAAGAATTTTTTTAAAGGTCTATATTTCTTTTGCTGCCTTTGAGAATTGCTCACCTGCTTTCACTTGGCCTTGCTCTACAGATTTGGGATGAGTGATACTAAAAGTATGAAATCATATGCATTCTGATACTACATGCTAGCTTGAGTAGATGGACTTTGGAGTAGAAAGTGGTGTCACAGTCAGAATGAAAAGCGAAAAGAACCTAGGAAAGCTATTTGATGTTATGAATGTATAGTTTGACAAGAACTGCCAGAGGGAGTTGTTGTAGCTAATGGAAAATATAGATCCGTGCAAATGTAATAAGTGAAGTTGTGTCCCTTATGTTGAAAAGTCCCTATTAGGAGAGCAGGTGAAAAGTGAAAAATCATAGGGAAGTGAAGGTAGATGTCTTTACCTTCTTATTTTCTAATATTTTGGAATATTTGTACTGTTGTATGTCTACCCTCAAAAACACAATTCTGAATTATTTTAAAAATCTATCTCACATATCTGCAAAATAGTGCTCTGTTGCAGGGCCAGCTGAATTTATTGAGACTTTTTCCTATTGATCTAATATCAACAATTTTCACTCTCGCAAATGATATACATCCCATAAATCAGAAACATTTAAACTGTTTAACAAAATGTGCTGGTGCTCTGTACTTCAGTGGGGCTGTAATGTAGTTATCTTTTCTAAATGGAGATACACAATACTTAATGATACCACAGGAATGAAGCAGGTTAATGTGCGAAGTACAGTGGTTTTTTTCCTGAAGACTCTACTATAGATCAGAATGGCTGACATAGTATATGTTTGCTTTTATGAGATGTGTTTATTATAAAAGATTAATTTTTCCATTCTTACCTGCTTGTCTAAGCCGTGTTGCCTTTCTTAGTAAATGACAGATGGAAATCAGGGACAAAATCACTGTCTGTGATTAACTTGTAACAAATCTTGATGGGAAAGAATCTACCTGTGTCCAAACATTAGCTTCTGTAAAAAAAAAATAAAACCAACAAAAGCATTGCTCTCTGCGGACAGTGAGTTATTTGTACAATGATCTATACTTGGGGCAAGGAAGAAGGGGTAAATGGAGTACCCCTTGAATCTGGGTTTATGCTCGGTTTCCTTTCCTTATCTGATTAACTCTCAGATCACCTATTCAGCACATGTTTTGCAGTACAGGAAGAAAAACCTTGAATCTCACTGAAACCCTATATGTTCATATTTATAAATTACTTCCTCATCAAATGTGGTCACCAGTGAATTGGTACATGAGTCACATGGTTATTGCTAAACAGCCCACTGGATTTAGAAACAAGGGGACTGGCTTTGATGTACTTGGGAGAAGCAAAGCAGACCACAAAATCTTTCAAGCAACTGAAGTTTATTTTGTAAAAGTCATTTATTTTGGTTACCTGAGCCATTTGACTTTATTATGATACTATTTGAAAATGTTTATTGGTATACGGAGATAATTTTGCAGAGTACGGGTACTGTGACTGGATACACTGAGAAGACTAGCAACCCATCTGTTTTATTTTGATTCATTAAATACTAGGGTTTTACGAAGAGCTGAGTATGTCAGTCAGTCCATATAATCTCTTTATAAAATTGTGAGATTTACAGGCAGGAAAATGACGTAGCGTTTCCAGTCTCCAAGCCCTTTTAGAAGCCTGTTTGTTGCTTTCTGTAGGGAGAGTTAACTTTTGTGGAAATACCTTGATATCATAAAGACATTAAAAATACTTAGTTTGCACTGCTGATTTCTCACCGTTTTTGTCCAGATGATAAAGCCATGCAATGGGTTGAGCTAAAATAAAGGTGATGAGGGACTTTGTACCTAGATCCTTTGCGTGCTTGACTGCTATTCATTCCTCTTTATGGCTCCTGCTTTGACAAGTGAAATGTAGCTGCCTTTGCTTTCCAGACTGTAGCCCAAGTGTTCCAGATGAGATGAAGCCAACTCATGGAAAAGCATGTAGGCAGAGACAGCCAGTTTTTATGTTGATCCCCACCCGACATAATCCCCTGTGGTTGACAGGCCAGTTAAAGGTGTAGGTCAGCACTGATTTTGGACAACAATTTTTCTCTTCTAATCTGTTGGGTTACACTTTCTTTCAGCAAGTTTAGGTAATACAGTATGATGAATTTTGCTGGTAGCTTATGATCTTTGTTATTTCTCATTTTGCTGATTGCATTTTAAGCTGTCCTTTATGCAGACCATGGTCTACTGCTTTGTTCAGGAAAGTTATTTCAGGAACTCTTGTAGTACTTGAGTCTCTGAATCGGGTGTGCTGTGTGCCTTTTGGAGAACATTATTTCCATTGCCTACCAAGGAGGGCTGAGAAAACTGCCCTGAGGATGTCACAGCAGGCCTAAAGTCTTCTTGGAGATTAGCGAGCATTATTGCTTCTTTGGTAATGATTCCTGACTGTCCCCAAAAGATGGTGTGGGCTTACTATCTAAAGCAATGCTGACAGGAACATATTGTTGGTATTCAGAATGGAACTTCCAGGTCATTGTCACTTTATTTCTCTCAGATTTCCAGCAAAGAAGCCCCACTTCATTGGGAATTCACCTAGTGCTATATTTAACCTTCACATTCTTTCCCCGCGTTATAGGTATCTGTAAACAGCTGAGGTTAGAATATTCTATATAGAAGTATACATATTGTTTATTTAATTATGAGAATACCTTTCATTTAATATGTTAGAGCTCAGTCATAGCTGCGTTCACACAATCCACCTCTAGGCATGTCTATAAGGGAAAGTCTCATCTGGAGTCTAAAACTACTGGAAAACGTGAGTGAATATAAAGAAGAGGGAGTGATGTAAATTGTGTGCATGCATATGCATGTGTGCATATCTTTCCTACAAAGCATTCAAAGCTTATCCCTTTAGGACTGATTTTTAAAGTTACAGATAACGACTTGGTTCCCAGTTACACCTTACTAATTACACCAGTTACTGCTGAAGTGCTCTTGTTAGAGCATCTGAAGGTAACTTGCTTCCCTCGCCTTCAAATACTATCATGTCTGTGTTTTCCAGAATTTTAACTCATGCCTGGAATGCCCTTTTCTAAGAAAACTTTCAGTGAGGAAGAACATTTCAAAGGATTGATTACTTTCTTATTGCAGTAAAACTATAAGTAATAATCGGCTGAAGGCGGATGCATAATAGCTGAATTGCCACCGTTACTCTGAAGTTAAATCATGTCACATCCCAAGCAGCATGCTGGCCTTCAGGAATGATTGTTCAGTGGGGAATAGTTTTTAAAACCGTTCAATTTGACAGTGGAAATTTTCATTTCAGCCTAATGTTCTGAGGGAAAGTTTTTTGCCTATTTTAAATTAAATGTCATTTTAAGAGTACATTTGATATGCATCTTAAGACTACATTTGTTATATGAAAGCACACTAATTCTGTTAAAACCTGTAACTTTTGCAGTGATTTTTATATCCATGAGTTCTCTTGCAAAACAGTTTGATGCTAAACGAAAGAGAAATGACCCCCCTTCCAGGAAGAAGATTTCCTTTTGGAAGTCAGGAGATTTTACAAGTGCTTCCAATAGCAATGATCAAGACACTCTCGGGACTGGAAGGCATAGATGAGATTATTTGAAAAAATGACTTTAAATGCAAGATGGCCACTTCATGTTACTGTAAAAGTGATATAGAAGAATGAAAGGAATGCTCAGCAGAGCCTGGGTGGCAGTGGTCATTTAAATGACTGAACAGTATAAACAGTGTCTTTGTGCTTACAGTGCAGTTTTCCTCCTTCTGTATATACACAGTGTGTGCATTGTGTGGAGATGCGAGGGAAAAGCTGGCAAAAGGTCCAGAGGAATACAGCAAGGGATGGGGAGGAAAGAGGGCATGGGCCAGATCCTGCTGTGCCCTCATGAAACCAGATGAATTTGCAGCAGCGCTGTACTGCAGACTCCCAACAGAAACCTACAAGTCTAGCCTTAAGCTTGGAGAAGAAAGAGGACTTTGTGACAAATATGTCTTTCCAGAAAGGAAGGGAATTGGAGTTTTGAAAATGTTGTTTCTGTGCACACGTGTATGTGGAAAAGACAGAAGGAAGCACAGAACTTTTGGCTATTCTCTTTTTTTTTTTTTTTTA
>NW_020799099.1:1814576-1844297 GCF_003259725.1 Athene cunicularia
CCCCCCCAAGAAGGAATGAGAGGAAAAAAATGCTTTTTAGATTTTGTCAATATTAGATGTACTAGACATCTGTAAGTCTGATGTTGCTTGTATATGTTAATTTTTCATTAGCCGTTTTCCTTTGATAGTGGTGTTGTGAAAGATCCTAAATCCACAGCGCTATAGCTCATGTAAAGAATATGCAGATTGTTAAAAGGAAAACATGAAGTGCTAATGTGTTTTAGAAATGTTTATATTCTTCCTTATTTGCTTAAGTTCAAGCTGAAGGAGTCTCTTAAAACCCAACTACCTGACAAGCTTTAAGTGTGCAGACTTGATTACTATATGTAACTCTTTCCACTTGTGGCTGTCTCGACATTTTGAGCTCCTGTGGGAACTGTCACAGGACTTTGGCAAGGCTCCTGATACTCAGGGTGTCCATCTTCCTTACAAATGCTGACAGGTAGAGTGGATTATATACCTTTTCTCAGAAAATTGAGATGTTCAATCTTGTGTTAACAGGTGAAGCAATTATCAATGGTTAAACTATAAAAAAAAAAAAAAAGAAAAAGAGCAGCAGCACTGGGGCGAAGAATATACTATACTACTTTTTTTAAAAAAGCAGGACTTATTGTGATTTTTTTTTCTTTATACCTATCTTGTAATTTTCTTCAAATGTTCTGCATGACCTAAAGAGATTGGAAAATGTGAACAGGCTGAAAAGGAAAGGATGCAAAGTTTTGAAAAGACATTTAAAACTAGGATAAAGTATTGCTTAATGTTTATAGAAAATGTGTGGGAAGCTGAGTATTTTTGTATATAGTATGTGATGTATTTTACAACACCGCATATAAACTATGGGAATGTCACTGAAACTACACAGAGATAGGCCAGCTGAGTAGCGTGCCTATACTTCCTTGTCTTTTCTATCATGTATAGAAAAATGCAACTCTTATGGAACTCAACCTTTATATTGCATGGGCTTGTATCTTTTGCTAATTTCTGTGAGAGTTTTGGAGAGAGAAAATGTAGGATCAAGCTCTTTTTTTTTTTTTTTTTAAAAAAAGGGCAGAATTATGGAAGAGAAAATGGCTATATAGGTGCCATAAGTAGGTGTTGACAATGCATGTAGTAACTGCTTTTATTATAGAAAATAATTCTGGGAAAGAAACCCAATAGTCCTTCTTCATATACACCTCTGAGATGACCTAGGATGCTGGTATCTGATGGAAGTTTTCCTGAAGGGTGTTTTGGACAAATTCTGTTAATAAAGGTTTTGGAATTAGTGTTGTGGTTTGAAGGATTTGTGAGAAGGAGGGAAAGGAAAAGACTATTTAGTCAGAGAAAAACAACTGCTTAATAATATGTAAAACCAAAAGGTTGGCTTAATGGGTGTATCATGGAATTTAGAGAGAATGGCAACCATCTGTGTGTATGAATCTGCCCTGCCCTGCAACCCCTCCTCCCAATACTGGGCTGATAAATAATTTGAGAGTCAAGTGCCAGGTACATGACATAAGTTTTGGGAAGAATTAAACATTACTGAAAGCCTTTCATGAACGTGATGTCTAAACTAATAATATGTTGTACCTTCCCTGTCTCATGTAAAAAAAATTGCAGACTTTGTTGCAGGACAGCAAGTAATTGCTGGTTGCGTTCTGTTCTGACAAACACTCGCTGCAGACACGAGACAGAGCAGTGTAAGTTTTGGCTTCCTGAGTTGAAATTGTCTCAGTGTCAGATTACTGCTTTGCAAATGAGCAGTTTTTTTTTTTTTTTTTTTTTTTTTTTTTTTGTGGTCTAATATTAATACATTTTCAAAATGGAAACTCAATGAATTAGATCATTTTTCCTCAGTTTGTATCCCTTGGGATATCTAACCTATGTTGCTTGTTTTAATTAAATTACCACATTTTCCATATGATTAAATGCCCGAATAATGAAGACTTATGGGACTCAGTTTTAATGCACCATACATGAGTATGAGCAACGAGGGGAAACATATGATTTTACTCTAAGTGAAATCTTTTAGTAGCAAACGTTTCACCTCATCTCTTTTCAGATCAAATGAAAGTTGCAGAACAGTAAAATAGAAAATGTGGTATCAGATGGTGGTGTTCAATGGGTGGGAGCAAATATTCTCTGAAGGAAATAGGCTGATGGGAGAAAACCAGAAAATGGTGTAGTGTGTTCTGAGCATATGCCAGGCAAGCATTTTTCACAGTTATGGTATAGTATACTCTGAGTTTTGGGGCAAGGGCCACTAACCATATAGCAAGGTATGTCTTGGAGCAATTTTAAAGGGACTTAGTATATTTTTTTCATTTAGAGTTGCCTGGGGTTTAAATCAGTACAGGATTTGGCTTAGCATGGATAGGTACTGGGTATCTAATCTAAAAACCACGCCAGTCATTTTTAAGCACTAAGCGGTAAATTCAGGCAAGAAGTCAGGAAATTCAAGTGGGGAAAAAATGCGTTTAAAAGTCTATTTAATTTTAGTTGTGGGGAAGAAATTACTGCAATTTGTTTGCTAAGTAAGCACATTCTTATTTCACCATGTTAAGCCTGGTAGGGATAAAGTGTTATGTGTGATGATGGAAGTGACATTGACACCCATCCTTCCATGAGGTGAACCCGGCAGCATTGCAGAAATAGTTGGGTATAATGCAGAAACAGCTTCCTGTCCTGACCTTCAAGCTCTTAAATGTCTGGCTTTATTAAATTTTAAAGGCTGATAAACTGTAAGCTGCTTATAAGGAAACTAAACTGCAAAAGGAGAGAATAAAGGTTTCTGACATACTAACTGTGGTGACAGTGTCAATTCCTCCACTTTTGTAAAGCGTCATTGACCTTTTTTATTTTGTTGTTAGTTTCCTTTTCTGCTTTTAGTGACTACAGAACACTATGGTGGCTTATTGAGATCAGGTGTTTTGTGTGGAGGCATCTTTTCCAATATAATGTGGGAGCCACTGTCTTGACTGCCATGCAGTCATCTTGATTTTTGCTTTCTTTAGCAGAACCGCAGTATCTCAAACCATCCTTTTACCTTGTCTGTGTCCTATCCTAACTGCATCTTGGTAACTTCTTCTGTTTCCAGATGGCTGAATCCCAGCCTACTGAATATTTTTTTTTTTTTGTATTTTCTCTAAATGACTGACCTCACAGTTGATACCAGTTCCCTTCATGCCATTTCTAGAATTGTAGTCTCAAGGTCTTGGACTGACATACCAACTGATAATACTTTACAGTTTTCAATCATTAGGGAGTACTTGTTTTGTAGCAAGCTGATAAATGGCAATAAATATGGAACAGATATCTCTGATCCTGAGAGATTTATTTTTCAACTTTTATTCAAACCAAGATTATTTATCAGTACAGCTAAGTGACATCTCCATTTTAGCCATTTCTTGATGCACTTTTAAATTTCTGCCATCTTCCCTGTTTTGCATCTACAGACTCATCCTGTGATGCACTCTCATTATCTGGAGGATCAATTAGCTTACCAAAGAAAGATCTGTCTTATACTGCCTATTAGATCTATATTGTATTTGATGAAATTTTGCAACTACTTTTTTTGAATGTGTTCTGTCTTTGATTTATTTTTTTTTTTAACTCTTGTATACTGTTGAAGCCAGACTTATGCATTTATAAGTTTATTTCTTTTCTGTCCTTTTTAGCTATAACCTCTCCATTGGTTACTTACAGGTGTAATTTCACTGCTTCTGTGTAATTTTACTGCCATATTAGATCTAAAAAGATTTCAACTTCTTCAGTCTTTGAAGGAGTTGAAGGCAGCAGGAAGTTTAAAGGATTGGTTAAAAGAGAAAGGGAAAGAGAAATGTACATTGTTTTATGAATCTGAGAGGGATTATTGCTTCAAAACTTGGCATTTCAAATCTCTGATAAGAAATGAAGGAAGCAAACAATGGTGAACAGAGACAGACAGACTGAAACCGTTTGAATAATTTTCCCAAAAGATTGCCCCATATTTTTATTCTTACTTCAGCGTGGTGGTTCTTTGAGATCCATAAAGTTTGTTGTAGTTATTTTTCAGCGGGGGTTGTATGTCTTCTCCTTGAGTGTCAGTGATGATAAAAGGGCCAGGTAGATTACTTTTTATTCTGGTATGGCATATCCTGAGAGTCTTGCTCTGATAAGAATAATGTAGGGTATTCCTATACTTAACTTCAGGAAAGTGAGATTATTTTTCTTTTTCTAGATTAATCTTTGATGTTTTGTTCATGTTATATGAATGGTATAAATTAGTATAACAATTTGTTATAAATTCACTTTCCTGTGCTGGGAGAGTCACTGCTGTTGTAATATTTTCTTGGAATTAAGTCCTACATAGGGCTTCACTACTATGAAGGCGGGGGGTGTGTGTGTGTGTGTGTGCTAGGAAAGGGCATTTTTCATTTTTTACTCTCCACTTGCTATTAACAGGTTTGTTGGATTAGTCACTCTCCTTTTTTGCTCTTGTTCTCTTTCCATACAGCTCACACTTTCCTTCCCACAATCTGTCATCCCACTTTCCTACCAAACAGAAAAGAGCCATTTGTTGTAACTTTAAAAATAAATGTTAAACAACCAGGAGTAAAAAAAGTTAACAGACAGCCAAATAGTTTTCACTGATGATCTTTCCTGATCTTTGTCCCACTGCATAAATAAGGGAATAACTAAACTACCACCATACTCAGAGATGAGCAAAATGCATATGTGAATGTTTATTAGCTTTCCACTTCAAAGATTTATTTCCCTACTTGTTTAAATATTTTGAGAAACATACTGCAGCATTTAAACATGAAAAGCATACATTTCATACAGCTTTCCAGTTTCTGTTCTTCTATGTATGAAATCAAAAGTATTCTGGCCTTGAAGCATCAGCATTTCCAGCCTGACCTCTGGATGCCTACTAAGCAGGAGTGATAGAATTTTGAGGAGGAAAAAGTGTGTTTCATAGTTGCATTTAATCAAGAGACATTGCTGTCTCCCAGGTTTCTTCATTGCCACAAAACATAACAGTACTAATTTGAAAGCCAAGTTTTAAACATTCTTTCAATAGATAGTCACTGAGTCAAAAAGTTAAGAGTTGATTATTTTAAGTAGAGAGGACAGCATGGAAGAGCTGATTATAGAAGATAACTTGGGGCTAAGTTATTCATAGGTGATTCAGTTTGATTTCGGCGTAGGATTCACGGAAACAGATGAGTATTTAGTGTAAGTGAAAGAAAGACTTCTGAAAGTCTTCTCAACTGGTTGAAGAATTTAGGGACACAAAACTTAATAGCAAGTACTTTGAGGGAGAAGATCACTACTAGGACTGGTGAATAAACATTTCAGTAAAGGTACTAAGAAACAATAACTCAAGGCTCCACAAGAAGTGTTAACAAAAGCATTAATGAGCTTAGAAAAGCTAAACCTTGGGTGCTGGGTAGATTTATTAATGGGATGGTATAAAATTATTGCCTGTGGTATTAAAAGACCCAGAAAGTTCTTCAAATCCTATGACCATCTGCATGAGAAAGAATTACCAGAAGCCAGGCTGTTTTAGATCTTGAGAAGGAAAATGGAATCAGTTGCAAAATATTGTTTAGACATATATGGCATTATCAAGAGGATAAATAAAATAAGTATGAAGAGCCAATAGAATAGAGATTGACCAAAGTATGATTAAAAAATGTATACATTTAAATGCATACAAAAAAATGCATATTGTCTCAGTTCCTAGTAAGAAAGTTTTTGTAGCTCAATAAGAGGATAGCAACTACCAAAGATTATTAAAAAGTTGCTGTTGTAATGGAGATGGAGGGAAAATACAGAGCCAAGAGAGGTGAGAGTTGGACATCTTTCACCCGGGATGGTGAAGGAAATCTCAGGTACATGAAGTCCTAGGTTCAGGTTCCCAAAATTTTTCAAAAATCTCACAAGTTGAAAGGATTCATGTACCTCATCAGTCAAAGTCAAAATAATTATTCAAATATTATTCTGCTCTCAATAGTAGGCACTGCCATACTCTTCCACTCCCCTTCACAGGTTGATTTTGCACAGAAAGAAAGTCTTTCTGGCTTCTTGTGGGCAGCTGTGGAAAACTAATTTTTAGTCTCTTTTTCATGAGACAATCTATTTTATACACAGTATTCTACATCTTGTGTATTTGGAATGACAGATAATAAACCGGCAAATGTTGGACTTTGGGAAAAGAAGTGCAAGATTAGAGGGAAATTCATTGTTAGAGGTCCTCCCACAGTCAGATTTGGGGCATATTTTTTTTTGGTTTAAAAGCTTGGAGGTACTTAAAATGTGAAGGAAGAACAAAATACCATGTAGAAAGATCTGGCTGGTCTTGACAGCTAGAATCCTTAGAGTCTCAGTAATGCAGATTGCATATCATGGATGTAGAGACTGTTTCTGAAAGTTTTAACTCATTTACGTGATGAGGTTATGGAAAGAGCAAACAGCATCCTAACTTATGAAGCACTATATTTCCAGTAGAAATATGGAGTAATTTTAACCCCCCAAATACATAAGTTACAGAATTGTCTAGGTTGGAAAAGACCTTGAAAATCATCCAGTCCAACCATTAACCCAACACTGACAGTTCCCAACTACACCAGATCCCTCAGCGCTATGTTGACCTGACTCTTAAACCCCTCCAGGGATGGGGACTCCATCACCTCCCTGGGCAGCCCATTCCAACGCCCAACAACCCCTTCTGGAAAGAAATGTTTCCTGATATCCAGTCTAAACCTTCCCTGGCACAACTTGAGGCCATTACCTCTTGTCCTATCACTTATTACTTGTTTAAAGAGACTCATCCCCAGCTCTCTGCAGCCTCCTTTCAGGGAGCTGTAGAGGGCGATGAGGTCTCCCCTCAGCCTCCTCTTCTCCAGACTAAACTCCCCCAGTTCCCTCAGCCGCTCCCCGTACATGTGCTCCAGACCCTGCCCCAGCTCCGTTGCCCTTCTCTGTGCTCCAGACCCTGCCCCAGCTCCGTTGCCCTTCTCTGGACACGCTCGAGTCATTCAATGTCCTTTTTGGAGTGAGGGGCCCAAAACTGAACACAGGAATCGAGGGGCGGCCTCACCAGTGCCCAGTACAGGGGTGAGATCCCTTCCCTGTCCCTGCTGGCCACGCTATTGCTGACACAAGCCAGGATGCCATTGGCCTTCTTGGCCCCCTGGGCACACTGCTGGCTCCTGTTCAGCCGGCTGTCAATCAACACCCCCAGGTCCCTCTCTGACTGGCAGCTCTCCAGCCACTCCTCCCCAAGCCTGTAGCGCTGCTGGGGGTTGTTGTGGCCCAAGGGCAGCCCCCGGCATTTGGCCTTATTGAAACTCCTCCAGTTGGGCTCAGCCCATGGCTCCAGCCTGTCCAGGTCTCTCTGCAGAGCCTCCCTACACTTGAGCAAGACATGACATGCAAGACTCTGCATAGTGCAATACCACATACAGTTCTAGTCACCTGTGTCTGTGAATAAAAAGACGTGCAGCAAAAGGCAAGAGGAATATTAGTGGACATGGAAAGTCAGGTTTCAGCGACTAGAGGGCTTGATTTGTTTGCAATGGCAAGCAATGGCTGAAAGCAAACATGAATTATTCATATTGAAGCTAAAAATGTTTTCCTTAAGGAAACAAGTTGTTTTGTCCATAAATAAATTCAAATTAGTAACTCGAAGATATATAATCATGACAGAGATATTCTTCCATCAAAACTATTAGTTTCAGCATAGGCAATGTGTGCTTTAGTTTGTGTTGCATGAGATTGTCTAGACTGGACTCAATGACTCAAGTCATAGAATAAGTTGTGGTCTTCAGTGTTTGTGGATTTTTTAAAATGTAGCTCTAGGCTGATGTTACTGGAATGTCTATTCTTTCTTGTGACTCATTTCTGTCTTTTGCAGTGTTTATATTTGCATCATCTCTGACTCATTGGGGTTTTTTGTTCAACAGGATATTTTTCAAAGTATTGGGTGGAGGAGGTATAGGGATTACCGAATGTGATGCTTGCTGGGGATTACCTCCCAAGATATGAATGGACTGCCAAAAATGTAGGTACTTCAAGAACATAGTCATCGTTAGTATGCCTCTTTTTCCAAACAGAGGGTTGGGTCTTGACCTTCCAGTGTCAACAACTAGAAGAAATGTAATTTGTTACTTTGGAAAAAGCTCTGTCCTACAAACATTTATCCTCAATAATAAACTATCCCAGAGACAAAGCAGTAGCATAAACATGCAAGGTAAATTGACATTAGGCTTCTGAAATTCCCACCAGCAAAATATTTTAATACAAGTAAATGTTTAATATTCTTAACTTAATAATTTTCTTCTCTTTAGCACTTGACTCAAGAGACTGCCAGTATAGCTGGTTACTGCAATGAGATTTTTTTTTTTAATAATATTTAGAATAGAAATCTCAGTAAAATGGCTTTTTCCTGAAGATGGGGATATTCACTGTATTTTATCAGTACAGTTACACTGATACAAATTAAGAATAACTGCTGATTTCAGTGGTTTAACGGAAGAGAGATGGTTAATTGGTAGTTTACAGATATGCAAATATGATACCTGTAAGGCTTGAATATTTCAAACAATTTATATTGCCTTCTCCGATTCAAAAACCTGAGAATTGCTTCAGAAGATCTAGAATAATGCTTTCAGAGGCGGCTTTCTAAGCAGAGAAAATAAACCAATCCAACAAGAACAACCTTTATGCAAGCTGTCCAAAACCATCAAAATCGAACTGAAAAAAGTCTCCTGTGCTCTCTGTTAAACTCCTTGTATTTCATCAGTGGGATTTATAGAACTGCAGTAATATGGGGAGAAGAACATAAGCTTGACTTACTTTGCCTTGGGCAGACCTACTTAATTTAACCCTGTCTCGCTCTGCTCCCAGGTTCAGACATCCTGAAGGATGGGTGCCCCGACATCTTGCTTTTCTTGCACAGGTTCTGTGTAGCTGAAGTTGAGAGCATACAGTCTATACTGACATGAAAATATATTTCTGCATATTTTTAAACTGTGAAAAATGTGGGTGGTGGGGAAAAACACAGACAGATATTTCAGAGCATAGGTATTTCTGATGTTAAAAGAATGTTACTCATAAACATTTCCTCCAAAAGGAGTAACTTATCTTTATCAACTTTTCTATGGGAAAAGAGGGAGATCTGAATTTACTCAGGATAAGATCTAAATTTAGAAGAGGCCTGATATTTGAATGTGGTCTGGGTAACTTTAAAATTAGTGTGGCTGGATATTTGCTTGAGGTATTTGCCAGTTTTAAGCAAAGAAAGGGAATAATACCAAAACATCCTGCAGCCCTGCTTCAAGTGTGACTTAATTTATTTTTTATCTGGACTCCTTTTTCATCTATGTCTCCACTGACTTTGGTTTTGTAAGTTGTGTTGTTGCATGTCTTTGGTGTTTGCTGTAAAGTGTCTTCATTAGTTCTGGTAATAATTTAATTTTGCTTGTGGTGTTTTTGTTTTTTTTTTTTTTTTTTTTTTTTTTTTGTGTTTCATATTTCTTTTGTTTATGAAAATGGTGATAGTACTTATGTTGTTCTTTCTAAGTAGCTTTACAAAGCAAATCCAGGAACTGGAGAAGCTCTCTTTTGGAAAGTGAACTTTGTCAACTGATGCTATTTGCCATCTGTCTTTTTAAAACTTTTTTCCCCAATGCTTAGAGCCAACCATTACTTTAAACAAAATTATAATATCTTCATTCTACAAAGTCGTGCACAATTTTGTTCATGTAACTGTTAAATGAGTAGGCTCCTTTGCGTTTGCTTGACATTAAAAGTATATGTCAGCATTTAGAAATTCAGGGCAAAAATAGTTACACACAAGATGGGAGGGTGGAAACTCTTGTGGGGAAAAAAGTTAAATTAGTGCTATGAAGCCCAGGTCAAATAAAAGACTTAAAATGATGATTCTCGAGTATGTATGCAATTTAGTGTTAGGAATAAATGTTTTCAGGTGTCTTCAGTTTGTTCTTCCAATCACCCTGGATAAATCTATTTAGTAAGAAGTAAGAGCTGGAGATAAATGCAATGTTTAGGACAGAGTTGTTAACTCCCAAAAGAAGACTTTTGAAATAATCTCTGGTATGTTAGAGCTGTTGAAACTTCGTTTACTTGTATTTGGTCACACTGCTGGTACTTTTTACTATACCTTTCCAGTTTGTTTTAGCTAAAAGGGCAGAGTGCTGTCTGGATTTTTTAAGTGTAGAAAATTTGTGGTTCAGAGACCTGTCACTGGGTCTTTAAGAAGAAAACACTTCAGTCAAGTGGTAAACTGTGGTTTAATACATAGCTTGCTCTGAAAGTCACTGTCTCCTAATGTGACTGAAGGTTTTGCATGTTTCATGGATTTACATTACTCTCCAAGCAATCAGGGAATGAGGGTGTTGTATCACTAAGGGAAAGGAGGCTCATGGTTTAATTCCCAATTTTGCTCTGTACATTGCTAGCCTAAATTTATTACAGTAGGTTCTTCAGAGGAATAGAATGTATTGAAAACTTGGGTGATTTTGCCATCTAATTCTTTCTTAAAAATCTTACCCTCCATGGCCTTGGTGCCCTAGTTTTGTTTCACCTGTAAAGGGAGACATCACAAAGATGCTTATGGTATAATTGACTCCGGTATGAATGAAGCACTGACACTAAAATAACAGTGGTTCTACTTGCCTCTCAAAAATGCTGCCAGAAAACTAGCTTTCACTAAGATTCACGTGGAAAAGAGCCAGAGAGGAAAATGTTGCTAAGTGAGTATAATGCTATATATATATATACACACACACACTAGATTTTGGCATGAGGTTGGACAAGGAGAAAACAACTGAAGTCAAGGAGCGTTATCAAAAGAAGAAAGGCATTATGTTGTGACTAAGGGAGACAGTGGTTCAAACCGGTTGTTAGATGGTCTGCCCGCTTTCCTATTGTCACAGCTTAACTAAGAGGGTACCTCAAGTAGCTGAGAACATGAAAAATAAAATACTAGCTTTGTGCAAGAGGGAGGTAGACCTGAGCGATTATTTTTCTGGTTGTAGAGCTATTTAAGTTACAGAGAAATGATGGGATTGGCTCTTCTTTTAAATAAAGCTGAAGGCTCTTCAGCAGCTGATAGTCTGAGGGTAGGGCTGAGGGGTACAATCTCCCAGCAGAGACATATGATGTCAGCTTCTGCTTAGCAGCTAAGTCTTTGCTTAGTTAGCAGCTAAGCCTTCCTTAGAGGGCTTGGGCAGTGCTTTCTGAGTTTTGGAACAAGACAGATCTCATTTGCTATCTCAGTCAGGGCACTTAAAATAGGCCTAACAAAGTTTTATGTTTGATTAGGGGCAGGGAACTAGCATGCCAGAAGTACTCTGAGTCTAGGATGATAGAGTAGGATTGTTGTTGCATCTTACCTATATAAGTCTTGGGAAAGACAGGATGTTGTTAAACGTCAGAGGGAACCAGAACAGACCGAACTCCCTAATAATTGCTGTGCAGAAGTACCCTATTCTATGTGAATTGGTTTGCCACTGAAACAGGATCTGGGAATAACTGTGGGAGATCATCCTGGAAAGTACCTTTGGAAAACTCCACAACAGAAGAAGTTGTCTCCTAAGAAAGAAGAGAGAGAAAGAGAGAAAAAAATAGTCAAAGAGCTACAGAAGATCATTCAGTCTTTAACTGTTTGGGATGAGAGAGAAAATAAATAGTTCCTATGCAGTGCTCTCATCTAATTCCTGATTTTTTTGTTGCTGTTGCTGGAGGGCAGATCAGTGGTAGTTAAAGCTGTTTTCCAATAATATTAATGGGGTTATATAATTTAAAAATGCATTCCTGAATTCTATAGATTTAATGGTTTCTAGGAATTGGGGCTGTAAGCCTGTTCCCATGCTGAGATGGAGAATGACAATTTAAAATTATACTAGTTGAATGTGCAGTGTCTGAGTGAAGGAATTCCTGAAAATCCATACAGTGCTACCATTATTTTTTGAGAAGTTTTTTAGGTTTATTTAATATTTATAAGTAGTTGATTATTTTCCTCCTGATTTTCTGAGAGCACTTCTTCAGGCTTGGACAACTCCTCCAGGGACGACTCCTTGGAAATGACACTGTGTGAAATCAGATGAGCACCTGGCAGTAACGCTGAGTCAGATTCATGGGTAAGTTCATGCCATCTGCTTAGAAAGTGTTTCAGAAAGTCAACTGGAGACATTCCCCGACCCAAAGCACATGCTTTTTGATTGAAGTAATGTTGTGATTTAACCCCAGATGTTATCTAAGTCCCAGTCAGCTGCTTGCTCACTCACTGACGGTAATCGGAAGAGCAAAAGTGAGAAAATGTGTGGGTTGAGATAAAGATAATTTAACAGGTAAAGCAAAAGCCACCTACAGAAGTAAAGCAAAACAAAGAATTAATTCCCCACATCCCATGGTCAGGGAGGCGCTCAGCCATCTCCAGGACAGCCAGGCTCTGTCACATGTAAAGGTGACTTGGGAAGAAACGCCATCACACCGACCGTTCCCCCCTTCCTCTTCTTCCCCCAGCTGTATACACTGAACATGATGCCATATGGTGTGGGATACCCCTGGGGTCAGTTGGGGTCAGCTGTCCCGGCTGTGTCCCTTCCCAGCTTCTTGTGCCCGCCAGGCTCCTGCTGGTGGGTGGGGTGAGAGGCAGAAAAGGCCTTGGCTCAGTGTCAGCACTGCTCAGCGGTAACTAAAACACCCCGGTGTTATCAACACTTTTCAGCGCAAATCCAGAACACAGCCCCATACTAGCTACCGTGAAGAAAATTAACTCTATCCTAGCCAAAACCAGCACAAATAATAAAATCAATGAGCATTCAAATAAAATCAATCTATTAAACATGCACCCAGTTTTTGTTGTTGATCTGTATATTGAAGGCCTAGAGGTGAAAAGACTTGACAGAATATGTTTCAGAACACTTGTTGTGTCTGTGGGTAATCGCTGATCTTTTTTCTGTGGTCTCACAGCAGCTGTCATTAGCTATGTGCATAAGGAATTTGCTGTCAATTGAGGTGAATTTAATTATCCATATATTTATTTTATTTAAATATTTGTATTGGAAACTTGAGAGAATTTTATTATTGAAAAAAAAACCAACTTTAGGGATTCCCTTACAGAATTACCCATCACCTGTCAGACAGAAGCACAATAACATTGTTGGCAAGCACTGCATACATGTGTCCCCTTCTGTAACTGTTTTGCCTGTACACCAAAGTCTGCACACTGTCACTTGAAATAGAGACTCATGTGTCTTCTACTTATAAAACAAAGGAGTAGGGAAAGGGTCTCCAGCTGTGGAGATGGCTTTGTCTTTATTTCCCTCCTTCAGCACGTCTTCAGCTTGCCATCTTCTCTTTTCTGAGCAAGGCATGTAAGATAATTATTAAGTCATTGGTGCTTTTTCCACATTAGCTTTACATCAAGATACTATTTTTGTTATTATGTGAATTCTCGGGATGATGAAGTATCAACCTTTTTCTTGCATGTTTCACTTTGCAACTCTATAAAAAAATAGTTCCAGGATTGCATTTTCATTTTGCTTGTTGACATGACTGAAGTTTAAAGATACAGTTTTAGGGGAAAAAAAAAAAAGCCACCTTTCTTCTATGTTTTGTTAAGATTTGCTTTTGTTTTGCCTAAAGTTGTTTATTTTAATGTCTGCATTTAAAGGAAAATATGCAGCCACAGTTTGCTTTCATTGTTGGAAGATCAAACGATAGAACATGGACCTTTCTAAACAGAGAAGGCTAAATTCTTCCAGAACCACAGAAACTCTCCAGTGAAGTCAGACAAACTGTTCACCTTTCTGTGAGTCTGACTTGTCAGCTGATCATCCCTATTATTATGTGCATCTGGTATCTGAACTAAAGAACAATTCCCATTTGGTTCTAGCAGACTGTGATCCTACTTGCAGGCTGATTCTCTTGACTGACAACTGACACTCAGTGTAAATTTATTACATTTGTACCTACTGCGGTTCCATCAAGAATGAAAATAGGGTAACTGTTACCAATGGGTATTTGAGGGGAAAATCAGGGAGGAACATTTGGCTGGCTTTTGATGATTTCCATGGTATTTTCCAACTGAAACTTCTTTGAAAATGTCATATAAAGTATATATATCAGAATGAACACAGGATATTGGCATGAAACACTTCTAGGTACTTCACAGAAAAAAAACTAGATTGCATGCCAACTCAGCTGTTTTTTTGGTACTTTATTTTCTCTGATATTTGTCCCTGCACCATTGCTCCTCCATCCCACACTGTGCACATTCCTGCCCTACAACTGGAAGGAAGGCTGTGCTACTTCCTTCTCCCATAAAAGCATCTCCCTTGTGCCCCACAGAACTTTGGAAAATGCTGGCTTTTTCTCTCATCTTGTGTTCAAGTAATGTGAAATCCAGATTGTTTAATCTTGATTTTTACCTATATACAAGAGCTATGTATAATGCACATGGAGGAAAAGAGTAATATAATATCTGACACTGTCTCAGTTGCCTTTTCATGTCTGTACCATGATGGCCCGGTAACAAATGACCTAGGAGAGCTTAAGAGAGGTTTTTTTTTTTTTTTTTTTTTTTTTTCTTATGAGGAGTTTGTATGTATCGTTGTAGAAATCACTGGGCAACATTTTTAATAACGTTCTCATCCAGCCACAGAAAAGATGTTGGAGATAAGGTGCTGCAGTACAAGTTCCCATGCACACTCTTGATAATAATAATAATAATAATAATAATAATAATAATAATAATAATAATAATAGTAGGTCTGGAAGCATTATCTGTTGGCTGATGGATCCCTCCACCAGGCAATTCAGTTCCCTACTGGAACTGTTACATGCTTGGCTATATCTGCCTGTTTTGGTAGCGCTCCCATAGCTGTAGCATCTAGGTTCCCAATTCTGAAATCTCTTGCCTCTTCCCTTTTACTTGTGGTTTAAGTACTTTCCAGGCATCTTGGCTGAAGCACCAAACATGATGAAAAGAAAAACATGAGCCTTTACATGTAAGCCACCTTTGCCTCTTACAAGCTTGGAAATGGGCTGCTTATACTAGTGTTTTCTCCTTAACTTTGGTTTCAGGGCTCTGCCATTGTATGGATGACTTGATGCTGCGAAGTTGATGTAATGCAGAGCTGGGAAGAAGATTTTGATACAAGTGTCTGTTAGCTACTATTGCTGGGAACAAAGAAAGTCTTTGCTACCAGTGAAATGCAAGTCCAAGACTATTCCTAAATGAAGACTCACTTACCATCCTCCTTGTTTGTGTGTTTGCAGGTCTGAGATCAGGCTGAGCAATTTTAAGAAGCCAAAATGGATCCAGACTCTTGATCGTCAGGTCTGGATGAATCATTACGGTACAAGTTTATCCACAGACAGCCTAAGTTTTCCTTTTTCTAAGAACAGTGTAGATGCTTTAAGCCAGAGCTACAACCAGGCTTTTGATTACCAGTGTGGGTAGGAAGCATCGAAGTCACAAGAGCATTCCTGAGGCTGCTTTTCAGCAGACTACAGGGACATAGCTATTGAGTCCTTCTGTGTGTGCAATAGAGCTTTGATCATGACATGGGGTCCCAAAGTGTGACCTACTGGCCTCACGTTGTGTCTGTTGTGGCCCACCAAGAATGTTTGTAACCATGGCTTTCCTTAACAGGACAGCTTATCTTTGGAGGAACAAGAAGACAGTCTCTCCTAGGGTAGAAGTCTGTGTGTGTGAAGGGAGCGTGAGAGCCTCAAGCCATTGGGGCTGAGATGTCCTTGCAGCCATGTTATATATCATGGACTGTGCTGCCAGCCCTCATTCATCTGTTACTGCAGAAAAGGTCTTAAGGGATCAGAAAGGAAATGTCATCTCCTGTGCTCATAAGCTCTGGAGAGAAAAGGAAAAGGGGATTGGAAATCTTCCTGCCTCACTTAGCAGCACATGTATGTGGGCTGGGTTGTGCCTGGACAGAGGCGTGCTTCTGCAGAGCCTCCAACTCGGCACTGCCTGCACCGTACAGGTGCAGTGGTGGGAAGGGCAAAGAGAGGGATGCTATACATTTTCCCAACGGTTTTTTGAACCACCCAGAGTCAGCACATCAAATCTCTGGTGAGTCTAAAAGGTAATCTCTGAGTAGTGCCTGGATACCAAACTGGAACAATAAGATAACAGAAAATGAAATGGGTCATGGAAAATATAACTGGAAAATACTGGTTAGATCATCTAATTCATCAGCCTTTCAAAGCAGGATTGTTCTCAAATGTATTTTCTGGTGCGTTGTCCAGTTTTATTTTAAAGAAGCCCATTAAAATGTTTAAACTGAATATTGTACTTTGGAGTGAATGTATGCTGCATGATCTCTGTGACACTGCTGCATAATTTAGATTTCTTGCCATGCTATTAATAAATCTAGACAAAGAACAGATGCAAGCAAGCTGTAGCTGAACTCAAGAATCTGTGAAAACTGGGCTAAACTCTTTAACAGTATAACATATGGCTCTTACATTAACACAACCACTTTTTTATTTTGCTAAAGCTAAGCAATTTATTGAAAGCATGAGGAAAAACCTAAGAACAGAAATAAAGCATGACCTTTGATATGAAGTCTTCCCCTTTGACAGTTTCACCATTTAGTATAAATTGATGGGAATATACATCCAACCTACTGTTACAATTTTATAGTCTACACTTTTGTTTCTCTTGGTATCTCCTTTTTCATTCTTTTCTACATATAAGTCATAGAAGAATTTTAGGAAAAGTGTATATAAACCTTATGTGGCTATATATTTGAAGTGTTAACAAGCACAAGGTCTTTACAAATGGCTACCATCTGATTAAAGAAACGTTATGTCACGGTGTAATTATTTGTATTTTTTGAAAAAAGCTGTTCGAGAATCTTATAGTGGTGGTCTGTAAACTTTTGTATTTCGTATTGGAAATCTGATCCAACTGTGGGTTTCTTAGTGGAAACTAGTAATGTGTTACAAGGATAGCAAGGCAAGCAATAGATTTTTCTTAATAGCAATACAGAAGAATGCAATTAATGGCTATTTCATTTGCATGAATGAACAAACATAATGCAAACATATGTGAAATGTTGTTAACCCTGTCTGAGAGACTGTATTACTTCATCTTGTGAATAGCCAGTTATGAGCAGTCTCTGATGCTTCTTAATTAATTGTACTTCTCCACAAAGGTGCTTGTGGCAAATCTCTGGAGACAAGTTAGAGAAAAAAATTCTTTTTTTTTTTTTTTTTTTCCAGACTCTTCTGATATGTGTATTTATTTTCAGTACACATATAGGTCCATGTTCCATAGCCAGCTTGATTTCCTTGGCTTCACTGCAGCTCTGCCAATGTAAAGCAGTCAGAAGCCACCTTAATCAGGTAATTAAAGAATTTCCCTGCTGTGAGTGCAGGGAATCCCCAGGGAGAACTGCAAGGTGTGGGTAATGCTAAAAGCCTGTGATGGGTCCAGGTGTAGTTGAAGCTGGGCCAGAACAAGGTAGGGCTGGGTCATTCTTGTGGTGCAGTAGCCTCAGAGGGCTGTTGTGTCGCCAGCACAACATGGAATTTTCCTCAATTTGTCCTGGTTCAACAGCTTAGAAAGGGGAAAAGACAGGGCTGTGACGAGGGCTGACAATGTTGAAAATGAGTTGATGGTGTGGTTTTTTTTTTTTTTCTTTCTCATCACATCTGTATCTTGATGCCACTATATTCAGATATGGCTCAGCTCATGAACTTCAGACCGTTTTTCTTTAAAAATGAAAGGAAGAGATTAGCATAGATTTAAAACAAATAACAAAACCATAATTGTGGATGTTGGCTTCCTTTTGAGAAAAACTTGGGACAGTATAAAGTTTCCAATTAATCAGCATAGTTCTGTGTAGTTTTGGTGCAAAACTGCATGCATCTCATTAGTTTTGACTTCTTTAACATTGACTTCTTGGATTTATTTCGAAAGTTGTTGGTTGAAAGCCTCTTGAAATACTTGTTAGCAATGTTGTGGAATATTTATATTGCTCTTATTCAGAGATTGAAAAATTTAACAACTTATGTTCTGTTTAGCTTGATAAATAGTAATTGCCATATCATTTGTACTCAAACCTACTAGGCAGTGCTTTCATCGTCCATGAGGCCCAAATCAGTGGTTTTGTGATTTGAAAAGAATACACTAATAATGGATTTGAGACCTTAACATAACATTGAAATATTTTCATGGAAACTAAATTATTGAAGTAAGGTGGTTAAGGTATTTTCATTTCAAGTCGGTGTTTCCAAAGGAAAACAGAATAACATTGTGTGTTTCATCTTGTTTTCCATTCTATGTTATTTTACTGTTTTCATTTTGTATATATAGCATATAGCAATAATAAGCCACAGTTTATCTCATATCTATCACAGTTCATCACATCACAGTTTATCTCATATCACATATATATGAGATTGAAGGTAACATGACAAATTCACTTTGCTGGTTGGCAAATAAATTCTCAAATGTTATATAGATAATATATGAGGAATTTTATTTTTAAAGGTAAATTGTGTCATTGAATATGAGCAAGCAGTCAAGCTACAAAATAAATTGATGTGTTCATAGATGCTTATCCAGAAGGGAGAGTTCCAGTGTGTGAAAGTATGACTTTTTCCTCCTCATTCCCTGGCAGTCAGGGGACTGTCATGAGAAAAGCAAGTTTGTCAGGATTCAGCTCTTCAGGTCATTGTCCAATGAATCTCATCCCATTTGTATTATGCTATGTGATTACTAAAATCCATATCTGCTTTTCCTTTGTATTGTCTAGAAGTCTTCTACTTGTCTCCCATCTTAAGCTGCACAAATGGATTTAGTCTGACTTTCTAAACAGGTCTTGCTCTTTTCCCACTGGGATTCAAACAACTTGCCCATTTGTTTCTCTTCCTCTCGGAAGTAATTTTGAATTCCTTGTGCCCTTTAATATTCTGACTATTTCTTTATCCACAGTAGTGGATAAACATAATTTAGGCTTCTGTTTTCCTTTTACAGTACCTTGTGGGTTTGGGTTTTTTTTGTTTTGCTTTTCTTTGGTTTAATTTGTTTATTTGTTTTGTTTTTGTGTAGATGCTTATTTTGCCAGCCTTCTTAATCTACTAATTTTAGTAAAGAAGAAAAATAGATGAGTATTTTTTTTAAATGAAACACAGAATTTGGACTTTTCATATGGCTTTTGACTTCAGCTCTTGCTCTGATTGTTCCCTTAGTGATTAGTCCCCTGACTGTGAAATCTCTGCTCAGTTCATATGTGCACATCCTACTTTATGAATTTATTTCTTGCCTCAAATACAAATTGCAAAGTGAAACGATTTCAGGATAGAGGGAGATTATGTTCCAATTTAGCCTGTGCCTGGTTGTTGGGGATATTACTTGAATGGTGTGGGCGTGGGTTTGGTTGGCTTAGAAAGGTGGTTAATGAATGCCCCAATGACTCTTCTGTTGTATAAAGAATGATGCTACTGGCATGTGTTTTATGTTAATAAACAACATTCCCTTCTCCCAATCCAGAAAAAAATAAAGGACCATGACCCATGTGTGACTTCGTAAGTGAAGGCCTTAAGTCAGAGTTCAAAGTTGTGAATCTTGAACAGTGAGAGGCAACCTGCTAATTCATGTTGCCTAAAGGCTGGGGAAGCATGGGAATGGGATGCTGTCTCTACTGGTGGCCAAGTGAGTACAGTTTAGAAGTTGTGATACCAAGCACTGTATCCCTTACAACCCTTTGTAGACTGAGGTAAATTTTTATTTATGTAGATTTGTAGATTTATTTTTTTTTAAGTCATTCTGGTTTTGTTCAGTTAGGCCCCTGTTAGGCAAAGGTTTTATGCACATGCTTCAACCATCTCTGAGTGTTTTACAAACTGAGATCTTAAATAATAGCATCTGTGGAGCAAGGACTTCTCTCAGCTTCCTGTAAAATGTGCTTGATAAATAATTTCATGTGGCCTATTTTAAGGAGTTTGTGTTGGATTAATCAAATTGCTTTCTAGAGTCTCAGAGCCATCTCTTCAATGAATCTTGTCTATGGCATTTGAAAGAAATTTATATATTCATTTGGGCTTTCTATGCATTTCTTAATGAGTTAATATATTGTCTTAAGTAGAATGAACATGGTATCAAACTGCAATGACATTATTTGGCATTTCAACTATTAAAAAGCAATAGGAAAGAACTGTCAAACTTGATTACTGTGATGATTAAGAAAACCCACGGTTGGAGTTGGCTGTTAGTATGTAGTATGCTCACCAGAGCAGAAGAAGGGATAACAGGCTCAGTCACAGTAAGATAAATATTAATCAGAAGACTCTCTTTGCTCAGCAGTGTAGTTTTGTGCTACTGTTTCCCAAGCCACTCAACAAATAACTTCTCTACAGAGAGAAACTACAGCCAACAGGAGAACAGTGACAATGTCTGCGTGTTATAATCTGTCTTGCTAATTGGTAGTTAACTAACTACCCTCTGGCACATTTGCCCAGTATTTCACTGGCAGGTTTAATTTAGAGGCGCACATATCTGATGCTTTGGAAAATGATTTTTCCCCCTTCAACTGGGTTAAAAAAAGAGGGCAGGGAGTAGAGCACAGCACTGAAACACCTGGGAATCCAACACCTGATCAAAGCTGTTCTGTGAGCACGTAAAATTAGTTTTTCTTGGCTGTAAGTGCAGAAAGTTAAGTCATTAAATGGTATTTTCCAAGTCTTTTCCATTCCTTCCTGATGTCATATTTAAATCTGGTGATTCATCCTTAACTGGTGAGGCAATGTTATTCAGAAGAGGAATTTATTTGGAGAAGGCTTTCTTGTGGCATTTCCTTCCTGCTGATATTTCCCAGCACTGAAGCGCACTGTTCACGCTCCTGGAGCCTGCGGACAGCTGATGGCTGGGCTGTGCCAGCCACGGGGATGAGTGCCACACCGGGAGCACCTGGCTTCTGGGAATGCCTGGCTTCCTGGGTGACTTTTAATTCATGGGAGTCCAACTGGATGAGCATATCGGAGCTCCATGGAAAGGAAAATGTTGTCACGTTCTGTGTTGTAGTGGGTGGTGCAAAGTATGAATGAGAAATGAGTTGTCACCTGGAGGCTTGGGCAGGGAAAGTGTTAAGAACAGCAGAAAACATTTTTCACAGAATAGAAAAAAAATATGTAGTTTCTTATGGTTTTAGTGTCATCCTTTGTGGTTGTGTAGCTTATGGATTTACTGCATTTCACTTTGTGTGGCTCTGATAGTTGTAGCACTTTTGCTTATGAGAATTTAACAAACTGAGATTTAATTCACACCTACTAACGTCATTCCCCTATGCTAAATATGGATGTTTATTGCAAGCACATTCCTTTAGATTTAATAATGGAATACTGGATACAAGTAAACATATTAGCTGCATTTTTTTTTTTTAATAATTATATGGTATGTAAAAAACACAGAAGTAATGTCACTGGATAGATATCTTTTAAGACTTAATTAGAGGATTGTTTGTGTATGCCAATTACCAAAATAAAAGTACAGGGTTTTAATATAACGAGATGTCTGGAACTTGCCTATATCTATCATCTAGTTAAATTTCAATAATAATGACATAGCTTAAATTTCTCTGAAATGAGACTCTAAAATCTGCTGGTTGGTGGTTTCCAAATTGAAACTCTTCTATGATTTAGCTGGACTTAAATTTGTTTTCCTGTTTTCTGTCATCTTACTTTATGAACATTGACTAAGAAATATTTTTGATGCCATAGTGTCTATTTTTCTCTTTCAAGCTGACGTCCACAATGCATCTTACTGGGAACCTACATGTGCTTTATTGCCCATATGCCTGCTTTGGTCTAAACTCTCAAACTGCACAGCTAAAACAAGGGAAGAGCTGTTGCTGTGTCTAAGTGTTTGCAGTGGTAGAGATTTGTGCTTGTTGTCTGCCTTCATATAACCCTTAGGAAATCCTGTCAATTACTGGAGTTCATCTATGTCATAAGAAGAATTCCCCTCTCTCCCTCAACATACTTCTATCCACAAACACCCACTTCTCTTTAACCTTACATTTTGTAACAGGGGATTTAATCTTCCTCTCTTCACCACCTTGTCCATCACTTTGCTCTTCCAGATCTGCAAACCATGTCTTCTGCTCCAGTGACATAACTCTTGGTACCTTGCCAAGTGTTTAGATTAAGCTGGACTGTTGAAGTGATGACGTGAGATTTGCTGAGTAGCTATATTTATCCAGGGAGTCTACAGCCTGTCCCAGGAAGTTATACTTGAGTCTGGACTGACTACCTGACATCTCATGATACATCACAATGCCTCAAATAAGAATTTGGAAAAGTGATCTTGGACTTTTTGGGTGGGGAGGGAGTGAATGAGCAACAGGTCTGTGGCAGCAATAACATCTTTGCAGAATACTCAAAAAGAGTGGGTGGCTGGTATGAGCAGCCCAGAGGTTTTAAGTTTGTTTTTCATCTACATTTTACACTTTTATGGATTGCTGGTTAGCACATTTTGAATGCGGAACAGCTCTTGGTTTTATGAACTGGTAGGACATAAGGATAGCAGGCGTATATTAGTGTTAAATTATAGATTGTTTTTCTTTTTTATGCTATGCACTTCCAGTTAGTTAGAAAAACACATTTTTATTTAATTTCCTGTAAAATTTCCTAATTAAAAGAAAGGCCTTTTTGAGATTCTAAAAGTGTCTAGATAACTTGCTCAGCCAGATTTTTCCAAATGTGCCTAGTGCTCAAGTATTCTAACATTTGTATAGTTTATGCACATCATTATATTAGAATATACATTAGAAAATGTAAGGATCTTTCTCATCTTGGCTGTCTGGATAGCAGATGAGATTTTCTGTGTTTTCATCTGTTTTCATTAGTCTATGCAGCTTTCAATATTATTGCTGTTCAATATGTGTTTTAACTTGTTATAAATAAAAATTCCCAATCCCTCTGCTTTATTTTTGCTGTAAGAATAGTAATAGTAATAGAAGGGAATTCTCCCTGCCCATTCCTCCATGACCTTTATGTCATGGTATATGACAAAGACTAAAATGTTTCCAACAAGAACACCCAAACCCAGTGTAAGTAATATGTGTAATATGCTTAATTTCTTTTTGTGTTGACATGAGTCTACATTGTTGTGCGGTTAGGGCAACAGAGTACGTCTAGAAAGAAATTGGTGACCTGTAATCTTATGGAGTGGAGAATGCTGCTTCTAAGTGGGGTAGCAAAGATATCAAACTGAGGATGTAATGCTAGCTGATTCCAGCACTATATTGGCTGTTCCACGGAGAAATTTATTTAATGCATGATGGTTGTGCTGGTTTTGGTCAGAGGTGATGATTTCAGGACTCTGATAATTATAGCATCTCAAATGTGTAACAGCCTTTTTATTTGCTGGTTTTTCATTCACTAATTCACTAATTTCTGTGTGGCAACCCCCCTCTCCAAGTTCTCTTCCACTTAAAAAAGCATGCTGTCTGTCATAAATGAAAGCTTTCCTGACAGTGATTTCTTTTAGTGAATGCTATTGTAGTATCAAATGTTTTAGAGACAGAACTACTGAGATTGTAATGACTGGAGGCCATTACCCTTAAGGTGCTTTCTAGACACTTTTAGAAAAAAGATGGTACTTTAAGTTTGGAAGTAGTTTTGTTTTTGTTCCTGCTTGCTGCCCTTGCTGTGGGTAGCACAACGGGTTTCATTTGTGGAGGCAAATATTCAGTCAGTCTTGGATCCCAAGTAATATTTATGAACTGTTGTAGGAGGGACTGTTTTCTTCCTAATATAATTCAAAGTGCTGGTCAGGCTGCGTGAAGTAGAACAAAGATAATTTGTAATGAATGTTCAACTAATTTCACTGTACTTTGTGCCTTTGGTACAAAAGCCAAAATATCTCACATACCTTCATGTTTTGAAAATAGCTGTGAAATTCTTTTAGCAAACAATTTCTCATTTGAAATGTTTTTGTAATTTTGTATATGGACTTCTCTGCAGTAGGAGAATTTTTGCATAAATTTTACACTTTTGTTAACACCGTTTTAAGCTGTGTGTTTGTTTTTTCTTTTTTGATTTTTTCCTTTTTTTTTTTTTTTTTTTTTTTTTTTTTTTTTTTTTTTTTTTTTAAATATAGCATGCCATGCATTGACAAACTAAGGACCACCTCTCTGTTTACCACCATATCAGCTAACTGTTCAGGGCAGATCTAATGAGACAGAAAAATCATTGGTATTTTAAGCACTATGTGAAGATTGCCAATACTGTAATAGCCCTGGATTTGAGCTACAGCGGTAGGGAGCATTGGAAAATGGTTCTTTGTTCACTTCAGTCACAGAACTCTTTATTTCTTGATTGGATAAGCTGCGCTGCAAAACAGAGTAGTGTCCATTGCAATTACATATTCAATTTGATGCTGAAAGCTATTTATAATTACCTTTCTTTTAGTGAATTTACAACAGCAACAAATTAATATGACTCAATTTTAGTGGAAAATAAATATGAACACGTGGCCAGTTGTAATGAAAGTCTGTTTCACACTCAAAGGACTACTTCCAATTTATATTTTGTCCAGTGTTCACTCACATTATCTATTTGATTATTTTATAATTTAGATTTCTTTATGGGTGTTATAGGCCATCTGTAAATTCATTAGAATGACCTTTGTATGGCTACCAGAAGTTGCTGTGGATTTATTTCTGTTAGTGCTCGTATTAGGGTGAAAGTGTAGCGGGCTTGGAATTTCCTTTGATCAACCTTTGGGAGATCTTTGGTATAAGAAATGTAGAATTATGACATCTGCATCCACCTAAGCCTGCAACTATGTTCTTGTCTTTAAGCATATGACTGCCTCAGGGCTTTGCTTGGTCTGCATCTGAGAACATGAACCTATTTCTACTTAAAATAATTGGAGAACCAGTAAGTAGAAAAATGGGGCATATTATATGTGGAATCCGTCAATACATAGATCTGTAATGTCTTCATATGTATCAGACCAAATCAGCATATATTAGTAAGTTTGAATTCTTATTGAGCTTTTCTTTAAAGAAAATATTTTGTAATAGGTGCAAACAGCAGACGTTGCAAGAGAACTGCGGACTGAAAACAAGCAAGTAAATGGAAGACTGGGAAATCAGAACATTATTTCTGTTCTCATTTGAACTTGCACCACATTAGTTAAAAGACCTAGCTCTGGAATAGTTTTCCCCTGGAGAATGAAGGTATTTAATAGACAGGAGAGCAGCCTTTGCTTGTAAAGGTGATGCGATGAAAGATACAGAGCATTTCAAGGGGAAAAAAACCCCAGTAGGGTGGGGGAATTTATTTATTTTTTTTTTTTTTCCCCAAATTATTGAAAACATTAGGTTTTTTCTTTTGTGAATGTTCTGTCAGCAATTGGAATTTTTATACATTGTGCTAATCCTACCTTTATATAAAAGTCATAAATCTTATAAATGAACATGTCAGGCAGTTACCAGAACTCTTCAGTCTGTTTCTTTTTATGGAGTGATCTGACACATTTTGCAAACAGCAGACCTAGGTGCTCCGCATGAGTCCCAAACTGGATTTTTAGCGATCAGCTCACAGGAATGGACTCTGGCACTAATTCCAATCAGGCGAGAAAATGTGGTTTAACTTAAAGGCAATAATACTGCAAAAAAAGATATGAATTATTGACCTTTTGACATTGGATTTTAAAGTTTAGCATAATGGTACTGTGGCCTATGAATGTTTTTATTGGTACTTCCATTAGTTTCCTAATAATCTTGATATTTTCACCAGTTACATTACATTTTCTGGAGCACAAAAGGCTCTATTTTTATGTCATTTTTCACGCGTGCAGATACACTTAATGACTACTTAGCAGAATTAATTTTGTCGCTTTATATTATTAAATTTGAGGGATATGATTCTGAACTTTTAGTTGACCTCTAAAAAATATATGCAACTGTTCACATGTCACAACTTCTTTGTTTATTCTGTGAAGAAAATACAATAGTGTAGCTGCCAACAGCTAAAATCTGTAACAGAGGGAAAAGAATTTTGCATTTGAGACTGAAAAGGCGATTTGTGATTCTGTAAGACAATAAATGAAAGGTCCAGTCAGGGTCTGTCCTAAAAGCAGCAGCATTTATGGGCAGTTCAGAAAAAAACAGTATACATTACAGAATAGATTTTTATAAAGATGTTTTCATTAAAGCAAATACCTTGGATATTTTTAATATAGACTTTTGTGTATTATGTATTTCTGATAACTTTTGCTGACATCCAACAAGTTCTGAAGTCCTGGAATTCTCTTGAGGTTTTCTAGTGCAGAGACCAAAAAAAAAAGTTGCTAAATGCTTCCAGTACTCCAGCCCTGAAGCAACATTCTGCAACCAGATGATACATATAAACTTGCTTCCCATAAGAGAGTAGTCTAGTGCTGAAGGGGAAAAAAAAAAAGGCTATGTTTTTAATATCAGATGTTTTTAACCCAAGCATCTGTTTTGAAATTTTCTTAATTCAGAAAATGTCATGTTAAAGAAAGTGCAAAGTACTTTAAAATCATTAGGGATGAATAAGGCAATTTGGAGGAATGACAAACCACTAGTTTTTTTGAATACGAGGAATGCTCTTGCAAGAGCTCTGGAAGAGCAGTAGCCCTGGAAGAGTTGTACCTGTGGTACCTGCAGCATCAGTGGTGGTGTTTCTAACCCAAGAATCTGAGATGTTGCAGTAACATGTTGCCACCTCTTGTGGCAACTGAGCACCCTGAGACCATTTCACAGATGGCTGTTTTCTTGCCTGCTAGTCAGTGTGGGCCTCTGTGGTCGAGGGGAAGGGAACAGAGGTTGCTGTATTACACCAACAAATGCTTTTGAGTTGTGCCCTAAGGTACTTCTATATTTGTCGGTGTCTTCTGCAATTCTAGGAAGATAGTGTTTGCTGGAATAAAAACAACAAATAAGAATGTGGTGTAGTTGTGTTGTCTGTCTTTAAATAACCACCTCATACAACTAATTCTTTAATCTGTGATAATTAAAGAGATTTAAGTTTGTATGATAACACCTACATTTGTGATTTTGCTGAGAATTTGTCAGCTTGGCCACATCACTAGTACAGTGCTGTACTGCAAAAAACCTTTTTGACTTTCCTGCTAAATAGTAGTGGCGTTATTAAAATGAACACCAGTGGATCTAATCTATTCAGTGCAGGACACTGAGTGAGCATAATTTGATGCATCTGGCAGTAGTGAAACATATCATAATTCAAATACTAGAGGAAAAGTTTGTATTTTCAATGCCAAACGGGCAAATTTGGTTCAATTTTTTTTTTTTTTTTTTAAATTAAACATGCATAAGCACAGTGTAAAACTGAATTTTATTTTCTTTTAAACTTTTTAAAGGAAATGATTTTACTGCAATAACCTTTATGTTGTGTACTGTGATGGTCTACTTCAGTTTCTGCCAGTTCAATCGATATGTGTTTTTGCCAGCATAAAGCAGCTCCATTCACTGGAATTTTCCTAGTTTGAACCTGGAGAGTTTAGTTCTACTTGACCACAGAGGTTATTTTTCAAACAGTGTTTTTTTTATTATTCTCTGTAGTGGCTCTTTGAGAAAAGCAGTATGCATCAGTAATGTCTTGTAAACATTCAGGGTCTCCCCGTCCCCCTGTTTTCCTCCTTTCAAAGGGCAAATCCCAATCAGTTGCACATCTTCTTGTGGCTGTTGTACCTTAGATTTAGGTGAAATGTGGGATTTCAAATAGACACATTATTTTAGGATTGATCATCTTAAAGAGCTTGTCTGTTTGCTAACTTATTTCTTGGAGAAAATATTTCAAAAAATTGCCTGCCTTACAAAGACAGCATGGAGTACAAGACAGGCCATCTCCTCTGGCAGCCTCTTGAGAGATCACCAACTGCACATAAACAGTATCTGTTTTTCTTGATAGTGTCTTAACGCTACCTCTTCTGAGGTTTTATTCTTCCTTCATTTCGTCTGAACTTTCTTTGGGTTTAGGTATCTTTCCTAGGCGGTGATGTTGGTGTGGTTATGCTGTGCCTGCTTGTGTAGTAATTTTTCTGCTGATATATTTTTAATCCATTAATAAAGGTAAGGATGAAGGTCAAAGGCAGGAAGTTCCTAGTGGTATTGCAGAAACCAGTGTCTGGGCAAGGTGAAAAAGCCCATCTGGGGAGCCCCTTTCTGTACTCGTACAAAGGTTGCTGTGTAACTTTGTAGTTATCTTTTATCTGTGCGCTTTTTCTGGACCCTTGATACCTATCCTTGCTGGACTGTTAATGCACCTTGGAAGCAAGCTGACAGAGCTTGGGGGAGATGCTGAGGGTGTCCTGGGGGGCACAGTGCTGTGAGAGAGGGGAAAAGAGGAGTTACTGCAGTAAGTAGGCACAGACCATACACGTATACAGGTCCACTCTTTGCAGGAGAGCTTCTTCAGTCATTTTGGTATTTTTCTGCCTGATTCTGGAGACCTCAAGGTCTCCTCCTTGCCAGTATATTAGTATCGTTGTTATTAATTTGTCTTTTGCTGCTTTTGCACTGAGACTGTGGTCTCTGAATAGAAGCACACCCATGGAGTGTGTGTACTAGATGGGATGCAGTAGCGCAGAGGTTCCCAAACTGTGGTCTTCGGAAGGCAGCTTGTATGTTGCTGGCTCTCTCTGTTTGTTTGCAGCTGCTAAATTGCATTAAAGACTGCTAAAAATAGACTAAACATTTCCCCATTTACTTTCTAAGCCAGCAATTGCTATAATTGCCACTTGTCATGGGGAACAGAACTATGTGTGTGCAAGTGTGTGAGCATCTGTGACTGAGGAGTGGGACTGTAGTGAAAAAAGGTCTCCAAGAGAAGATCCTCTTTCCTTATCTCCTGCTGGATTAAGAGTTTTAGGGAATACTAGCCAGGCATGGGAGGAATTTTCCCTTCAATTCCCCTTTCTTTTATGCTTCATGGGAGTGAGATCAGAAAATGTTGACTGACAGGTCAAGCACTCATGAAGACACTGGCTTGAATTAAGAGATAGTCCAGGCTGTGAAAAAATTCAGTTCCTTTACAGCAGCACAAAAGTTCTGCAAATTTTCATTGGCACAACTTGTTGCCGAGCCTGATAATTGTTTTAACTTAAGTCCCATAGGGGATAGGGAAGGTAACTCCACTCTTTGATTAGTAGCTCCAGGCTGTCTGTAGTCTCAATGGAAGGAATTTTGAGGGTTTTCTCTGAAACCATAAATGCAGGATATTTTAGAACTGCAAGCTCAAAATATCAGTTTAACATGATTGTTTGATCTCATTATCCCTCCCAAATATCCATTCAGTCTCTTTTGGATCATGCAGTGAAGATATAAAGATGACGTTAACCCCAAAGAAAAAAGTCACATCATATCTCGCTCTCTGTCAAATACCCAGTATACCAGTTATTCTAGATTTGTACTCTGTTTTATTGAATGATTTTTGTACTCTTTTATCTGGGAGTGTTATTGGGAAGATTTTAGCTCACCATTTTTATGGCTTTTTTGATTCTTCTCTGGCTTCCAAGCAAATGCTCTGCCCAGTGCTGGCAGGGGAGGGATGGAGGCTGGGTGGAGGAAGGAATCGGTGTCTTTTATTAGAACTAGGTTGGAATCTTCTACTTTCTCCCAATGGTTTTAAGGTTTTCCCTAAAAAAACACAAACAAAGAAACCTAATTATGGTTGCATCATTTTAGGAACACCCACCCGCCCACC
>NW_020799099.1:1844347-1857275 GCF_003259725.1 Athene cunicularia
GCCCACCCCCCTACCCCAGCTTCCTCCCCAGCTGCCTCCCCACAATAAAGCCCACTGTGAAACTTTGAGCATTTTTTGATCAAGACATTCAGAGAGGATTTTAGGATTTTTTTATTTTTATTTTTATTTTTTTAAAAAACTGTGGAGCAGTTTCAGTGGCAAGAATTTCAGCTAACCTCTGTATTTCTCCCTTCAGTAAGGTCCAGAAGAGTTGTGAGCTAAGATCACTGGGAGGAACTTTCAAAGTTTCTTGTAAAGACTTCTTACCTGGGGAGAACTGGGGTGATGTGATGGATTACCAATTTCAATAGCACAGCCTACGCGGCGTGGGAAGAGAAAGCTGAGCATGAAGAAAGAGGAACTGTCTCCTTGGTGTATGGTTTGTGCAGGCAGCTTGTGGCCTGCAACTATGAAATTGTAGCTGTATGAGACAGGAGGGAGAAGAAAGCAAAGGGGAGGGGAGCTAGTGCGATGTTTGAGCCAGACAGTCATGGGAATTAAGATGAAGTTGTCAGGAGTAGAGGTGAGCAAAACCTTAAAGTCAGGAAGGCTGCTCTAATTCAAGAGGAATGGTGCTGTGGAGCCAGTTAATGGATCTAAGTGGAGTAGTTAGAAGTCGATCTCAGGCTAGATTAATCCCTGATGGAATCTTGTTGGCATCCTTGTGCTGGCTTCCCTCCTTTTCAAGCTTCAGTGTAATTCCTTCAAAGACATATTTGGACCTTCCAGTTCTTGTTTTACCAGATTCCACTGAATCATCATGTTTTACCAGATGCTACTCAGAGCCTCTGCCCTGGATTACATCACTGGTGTCAGGGCAGTGGGTTGGGTTACCAGAGAGTAGGTTTCCTTATAAAGAAATTGTCATACTTGTGAAATGTTTTGCATAATGAAGTTATGGCTGTAGCTGTTAAATTTGCAAGTATTTTCAGTGCCAAGTAACTGAAAGGATCGACAGCAAAACTCCATTTCTGTGTATGTGGGAGGCTGGCAAATTTATTTCCCTCATCTACTATCTTAAACACTTCTCTTTCCAGCTTTGTCCCCATTGCACTTTGTGAGGTTGGACATTTCATGTAGGATGTGTGTCTCTATTTCCTGGTCCATAATGTGGGAATGATAGTATTCTCCATGCTTAGAATGATGTGAAGCTTTACTCACAAATTATAATTTACTTTGAAACTCTTCAGTACCAAGTGCTGTTAAGAAGTATGTAGTGTTACTGGATGCTGCTACATAGACAGCCCTCGAGTTGACATATATTTAATCTGATTCTAGCAATAATGTTTAAATATAACAAAACTGTATCAGTATAGATGGTCTTCAGTAAAGGAAAAGAACAGATGAAGTACTGGAAGAGGTACACGTCACTGGGATCTAGCTGCCTATCAAGTGAGGAATGTGTATTTATTTCTGTAGGAAACCACAAATCCTTTGTCAACAGAACTGACAGGTCATCCTTGACTTTTTAATCCTCAGAATGGCCTTATTCATTTAAAAATTTGCCTTCTATTACAGCATGTGAATTCAGAGTCAGACCTGAATATTCTCACCACATGGAAAATGTTTCAGTGGAGAGATGGAAAACATTATTTTGTAAATGCATTTATTAACAGCACAAACCGGAACAATTGAGTATGTTGGGCCTCAGTTTGATTGCATCATGTCGCATGAATTTGTTGGTGATGGTTTAATTGTAGCTAAAAGAGAAGTACAGCAATTTTGGTGAAGAAAACTGTACTGTAAAGGTACCTTTTTTCCCTCACATAATCCTTTATTTAAGACACAGTAGTTCTTGCCAGCTGGATTTTTTAAATTTAGTTTTCTATTTATGAGATGTCAAAATATTACTGTATTTGGCCAATGGTCATAAACTTCATAGTCAGAATCTTGTTCAGTTTCATGTTTAATTGTATTGATGCTAATAGATCTGCTTCATAAATCCAGTTTGTGAGCACCACTATGATTATACCTGAAATGGAAACAGATTCCCGTATTTTTCATGGGAATCTTGCTGGGAACAGCCTTTCTCCTTGAGGTTTACACAGTGGTGCTCATTCATCATGAGATTTAAATTCTTTGAGAACTCTTAAATATTTCTATCTTTTTTTTTTTTTTTTATGAACAATATGTTGAGAAGTGGGATATTTACCTTCAGGCAGTAGACATGATCTATCAAGATGGACTCCGTGTGAAAAGGGTGGGCAAGCTAAGCACAGATCCACCTGCTTGTTCTGCAGTATGATTGACACTATCCATAATTGTAGAGAACAACCCAAACTGACCTAAATCTAAAATTAAAATGGAATCAATAAACAAAAGCCACATGTACAGAAACTATGCAGCTGTTGAAAAGATCACTTTTCAATGTGAGTAG
Organism: Athene cunicularia; assembly: GCF_003259725.1. NCBI lineage: Eukaryota > Metazoa > Chordata > Aves > Strigiformes > Strigidae > Athene > Athene cunicularia. The sequence goes on from NW_020799099.1 coordinate 1,846,725, forward strand.
CATCAGATGCCTGCTCAGCTGCTTGAAACTATTTGCATATTGTCTTCCTTGAAATGTTATGTTACACATTTTAGAAAATTTAATGGGGGAGCTAATTAAAGGAGGCTAATTGAAGGCTTCCAGATGATGCAGGATCACTACACCTTCCTTAGTATTGCTTGAGGAATGGTGGAAGCAATCATCAGCTGTTTGTGTCAGTACCTTTCTATTAGTTCACATCTCCTGGCCCAGCTGCCTGGTGACTCATGTTAGTGTCCCCTTAGCTTTCCCAGCTATATTTTGTTTGGTTGCTCCATATACCACATGTTGAAAAAACCCTTTCCAGTTAAAAGACCAAGAAGGCACAATGAGTGAAGGGAAGTGAAGTGCCTGGATGAAAGTAATTCTGAACAGATGCATGCCTGAAGATTCTACTTGAACACAGCGTAATCTTTGTACTTTATCAACTATTTCTTCAGTGTCATTTGCTCTGAGAATGTAGTGAGGTTATTCAGTACCTCAGAGACCAGGGAAGTCAGTTTGTAGACCTTGCATGTAGTCTGTTTCACATAATTTCTATTTGGAGAATCTTAATGAGTGATAAATAATTTCCAAATGTATCTATCATGCATTAATGCTTCTGTTGCATCAAAAGAAAATATTTTGGTTAAGATTATTTCAGAGTATTGACATAACAAAGGCTTGAAGCCAGATGACAGGCATCACCATAAGTTTAACTCTGTTTCTTTTCAGTGCAAACACACACACATGTGTACACACAGGCATAACACTCCCCTAGTTTTGCTAATGATGATCTGGGGTGGGCTTTGTCCACACTATGTCAGTACATACTGACACTACATCACTCTAAATATGACATATCACGTACTGAGTGTTAATCCAAATAAAAGATGAACACGAAAAGGGAGAGCCAATTATTTATGAAATAAAGCAATCTGAGGAAAACTTCTTGAGGACAGCCTAAACATTGGAGCAGTTTCCATGTATGCAAATGTCTTAAGACAGTTTGTGAAGCTAAGTAAAATCAATCTGTGCCATGGACAAGGGGGAGTATGCTGGTGTTTGTGAACCAGTGTCCTGACTGTTCAAAAAATATTTTGTCTTTCTTATAACCCTTTTTATCTTACTCCCAGACTTGGTTAAAGCCAGGTCTTTAGCACAAACAGCAAGCTTGGACTGAAAAGTCAATGGTACAGGAGTTCAAATCTCACTGTCTAAATCACAAAAGACTAATATGTGATATGTGGACTTCTTTTAGCTAAGGTAACACTGATCAAGGCATGAGTGTGGCTGGATACTTAATGTTGTCAAGGAGCACCCAGATGGTGTGCAGTGAAATGGAGATTTCTTTGGTGGTAACCTTAATCTAGATGGTTGATAAAGGCTGAAACTGCAGGTTTGGTCTGTTTTTTGTGGATGCTCAGCTAGGGATTCTGCCAGGGCAACTCAGTAATGCTTAATGCAATGTTTGTTTTGTAATCTGAATTCGAGATAGCACTTTGTTCTATTGGCCAGTAGCAGCTGTCAGAGTGAAACGTCCCTGTGCTTAATTACAGTGACCAATTTCCTAAGGTTTGTAGAGCAGATGCCTAAACTGAGAGAATCTTCAAGGAGATAACTTAGGATATTTAACTTGGGAGTTCTCTCCTCTCTCCTCTCTCCTCTCTCCTCTCTCCTTCTCCTTGTTAAAATCCCAGACTAGTGGACATGCTACTAGATTTGCTGTTATGGATTTTTGTCATTTATTGTATTAGTTCTCTAATGAGAAGGTTTTTAGCAAAGCTCCTATTGTCATGAGCTGAAAGATGATTTGCTTCCTTTTTTTTGGTATTTTTACTTTGTTTCACTACCTGAGATTAGAATAAGTTACTCAGTTTTGTCTTCAGCAGGTCAGCCTTCTCTTTTTAGTTTAACAATCCTTTTTGCATGTGAACATCCATGGTATGTAACTGTGTGCTTTCTAATGTAATCTTAGTCCTCACAAAGTTAAAGAGCAGTTTTCTCTCTCTATTCTTATACTTTATCTTGTCCATGTTGGAGCTCCTGTAATAGAATTAATTTCTGAGCACTCGTTCACATAGGTAACAATTTTTGCTTTTTAATTTTTTCCTTGGTCAAAGCTGGGAATGGCAGTGGCTGAAGGTCCAGCTCCTTTACAGTGGCCGCAAAGAAATGTTTAAGTGTTTATACATATGGCAGATATGCTCTTTTGGCATCTGAGATCAAGGATGTGAAATTACTCAACCTTACCTAATGATACAGTATTTGCCTCAAGGTACTTTTATCTCAGTAGGAGCATGTTATTATTTTTGCTGCTACAGTCAATGGCAAAAATACTGAAAGAGCTGTATGTAAAACCAGACAACATTAACACGTACAGCATGGGACTAGAAATAACATTGATGAGACTATTGTGAGATATTCCATCTCACAATTTTGATTCTTTTTATAATGTAGAAAAATTTAAGAAGGCTCTAGTGTAGCTTCTATCAAAAGATTACTTCTGAGATCCTGGATAAACTTTGCTAGAATCTATATTTCAATTTTCAAGTATTTAACAAAGGATTACGGGATTGTCCTATAACCATGAGCTAAAGTATGGGAATTTACATTTTCCTTTTTGCAGGATAGTTCCTCTTAAAATTATGCTCTGAACAATGGCTTATTTTCTTGTGCCAGTACTTGATTCCAAATACTGTGGCTTGGCAGCAGGCAGGTCTCAGATTTCAACCACATGTATTTCAAAAAATCAAAAGGTCCTCATTTGGCACTCCACTCACATATCTTAAAAAGCTGTGTTTGTGCGTCAGATTTAAAAATAATTGAAACCAGGGGTGCAAAAACTGAACTTTTCTTCCAGGATGTTTTGACTTCAATTGATTCCAAAAGCATTGAAGGGAACAGAATGGAAACCGTGTGCAGCATGCGGCATTGACAGTACATGTAGAAACTTAACTTCATGGAGGATACACACATGATACTGCAGCGGCCTTTCTAAAAATATACATATTTGTCTTTCATTATGTATTTAAAACAAATATATACACACAAATGAATGCTTTTATGGCAAAACACAAATTTCAATTGATAAATAGAAGGACCACTTTGCCTATGAAAGCATTGTGAATTTTTGTTGACTGAAAATTGGTAGCTGTATCTGTATGTGCAATAATTTAACACTGGAAGTGTAGTTTATGTGGAATTAAAACTGGTGAGGGAGTTAGAATAGTGTCATACATTAGGTCAGAATGACAGAGGTTAATATCCTTATTTTTCAAAAATGTTTCTTTGGATCTTTAATATCTATGAATATTTTTTTCCATTAAAATAAAATATTATCGCTTGTGCCAGAATTCACAATATACAAGAGGATGTCTCTCTATTACTTACACTGTGTTTTAGAAATATTTGGAAAAAATGATGCAAACTCAGTAGCTGGCCTCCAGTAACCCATTATGCAGAAACTTGTCCTTATTCCCAGGGAATTTTTGATTTCATCTGCAAAAAATTATGTGAAAAGATGAGTCTCAATCTTCTGAAATTAAAACATCCACTGAGAGAACGACTTAAACAGACATGTAAGTGCAGAGAACTATAGCTTTCTTCTGCTCGTTATAGGTGAGGCAAAAATGTCAGCTCAGAGAAAGTTATCCCAGAAATTATCAAGCAAAACACAAATTTGTAGCCTATTATGAATGATCCTATAGGATAATATAATGACAAATACAAATTAAACCCAACACATACCAAGCATTGTTTTTCCATCTTTTCATAACAAAAATTCTTGTGTAGCTGATGATGACCTTTACAAGCCTTATCCCTCCCTGGCTGTCTGGTACTTTCAGAGGGATGTAAAGACCAGCAAAGGATCCTAAGTGAAAGAGAAGAATTCTAGGCCTGGGTCATTGCCCTACATGACAAATATGTAATGATATGTCCACACCACTAAACAAATGAGAAAACTAACTGGGGAGTCTGGGAGAGGTAAAGGAAGCGACACAGTCATCCACTACAACTAAAGAGGTTCTTTGGTCACAAACTTTTTAAAAAAACACCACCAAAAGCACAAGCCAAAGATGGAAAAAATCCAGCAAATTCCTACACACACCCTTACTCATCTTAAGTAGCAGAAGTAAAGAAAATAAAAAAACTGTTTTCCAGATGGCACACTGAGGTTTGATCTTATGCCAGCCTTGGGCTTTCCATGGATTCTTTTCAATGTTCTTTTATGTTTTTGAAGGGTTCCACTTGCACAGAAAGCTAATGTGAAGTATTGTGATTCTAGTCACTTACTCATCATTGGAAAGAAATCTCAATCTCCAAGTGAAAGGAAAACAAATGCATAGTAGTATGAAGTCAGTTCTGTTTATCAGCATTATTTTTCATCTAGGAGCTTTCATGGCAGCATAATGTGTAGGTATACATATAGGCATAAACAGAGTTTGTTGCTGTGAACACTGGTGAATATCTGGTCAAATACTGATAGATTCTTTCTAAAAAATTGTGATACAGATTCAGTTTGAGTTTGGGTCAGAGAAGACTGTCTTTCTTGAGTTAAATAAAATTGGAATTAATTCAAATAAGTTGCATTAATTTTTTCCTCTTCTTGACTTTGTAGCTTATGATTTCCTGTGTGTTGTTTGTTCTATTACTTTTGTCAGTATCCTTCAGCAAATGTCTTAATTCAGAGAGAGATCACAGTTAAGGCGATTGTGACCTTTGTTACGCCTTTGTTTAACAGCTCAGCAGGAACTGTATTTGAGAGGGAAGACTTCACAGTGCATGAGGGGCTGGATTAAAAGAAAAAACAAATCCCCAAAATCCATCTCTTCTGACAGAGGGACAAATCTTTCTTCTTTATCCTCCCCCCCTCCCACCCTGAAGAATGTGCATAGATAATATTAAAATTAAAACACTAAGAAAAAAAATCAGAAGATTTCAAGCTGGTCTGGCTGAGGGAATACTACTTGATATTCTTATATAAACATCTGCTCAGTTTTACTGTGCCTGACATCATGTAAAAGACACGGTGATTCACTGTAAGCATGAAATATATTTTATTTCCAAATGGATGACTCTCCTGTATTTATCTCTTTTCCTTATTGAAATCTTTTTTCTATTACTGGTTGATGTCCTCTATTTGTGCTTATACTTTGTTGCAGAGCTGAAAGGAAGGGGGTGGAATATGGATCCAAACTCTATGTTTCAATTTAATTTCTCAGTCATATTTAGCAAGAAGTAGTGATGCTGTCCTGATGTATATTAGCAACAGCTAGATAGAAATTAAAAAAAAAAAAACAAAACAAAACCAGAAATAAGAAAGAGAGTTCTGGTTCTTACAAATTCTGATTTGTTAGGCTTGCAACTCATGTCTTTTTATGGAGCTAAGCAGAAGTATGGCATCAAAAAATATATGGTGCAGCCAACGGGAAAGAATAGTGCAGTTCTTACTATCTGCATTGTGTCAATGAACAAATTCTAAAAGAAAATCTCAGAGGAAGCCCAGTACAATAAGAGTATGATGTGTACCCCTGACATTATCAATATAAAGCATTACTAGGTGATCTTGGTTCTGCTGATTTCCAATGGCAGAATTTGTTACTTTTACCAAGAACAGAATGCGAATAGTTTATATTTCTGTCCGCTGCCATATAGTAGGCTTCATAACATTTATTTTGATGGGGCTTCATTCAAGTTTACAGCTCACTGAACTGTGAAAATTAGAAATTGTGCAGTGAATTAAATTATACGAATTATTACTTGGTATTGATGCTATAGTTTCTGAAGTAAATTTTGCTTACACAGTAATTAGTTTTGTGAAATTATGACTTGACGTTAGCTGTTGGTGGTGCATGCCAAATTCTATAGTCAAAACTGATTACTGTGTCTCAGTAGCGCTGCACACAAGTTCTTCGCCTGCTTTTACTCTTGGTTCTCTGTGCATTTCTCACGTGTTGTTTTCTCCTCTGCACTATTGCCAGCAATAACATCTTGGAAAAAGTGAAGTCCTTGATTTCAAGCTTTATACAGAGTGTATAGTAGATCCTAAGTGACCTGATGCACCACTAAAGTTGGCGGTGCTTTGTGCTAGGAGTTGGAATTGATGACCTCCACTGGCCCTTTCCATCTTAAATTACTCTGGTTCGGTGGGTGAGCCTGTTGGTTAACCTGTGTGTAACTAGGTATAGTTTCATAGTTCACATATAATTAAAATTTCTGTTGGCATCTGGAGTTGCTACTGAAGCATTTTTGCCTTTAAAGGGAGAGAAGGCCAGCTTTGATGCAATTATTTCTTCCAGACGTCATGTGAAGACAAGAGCCATAGCCAGCTCATGAGAGCATGGTATTTAAAGACAAAGCCTAGAAAGAGATTGGAATTGAAGCAGAAGAGAAAATGAGGTTTTCTAAAGGAATACAGAATATTTCCCCTTTGAGATTCTTTATAGCGCTTCCAATCTGCAAAGAAAAAATAAAGTCAGAATAGCATTTTCAATATAATGTTATCTTCAGTGTTACTACCGATGTCAGAAGTTTTCACTGCTGTATTTTGCATGGATATAACAATTTAAAAATTACTGTTAGCCAGAACTCAGCATGTCTATATACACATATATACATACAAACATGCAAACGCACATGCATAGAATATAGAATAGTTGGTAAAAATTAATTAGATGGTGGCAGACTTCACTGTTTCTGGATTTACCTTGGCGTTTGTAAATGAAATCCAAATGACATAGACTTTTGAGTTGAGAAGCAAATAGGAGACCAACAATTGTGGAAATTCATGCAGACACACAAATGTGTTACAATAGCTACAGCATGCCTGAAACAAGTGAGATGAAAACTATGGAAGTGTTCTACAAGTAATTTATTTCTTTGCATAGAGCCAGGGACTAGTAAAATGATTAGGAAGTTCAACCCAAATCTTTGGCATATTTCTATGGAGCATGTGATAGGAATACCCTAAAATATTTTTTGGGGGTCAAGGAGGAATCTGTGTGGAGCTCTCCAAGGTTCTCTGGATCAGAGGAGTTATTCTTTGACCTGTGTCTGGGGCCTCAGTAAAAAACAGAAACCAAACCAAACCAACATCCCCTTACCCCTCCCCTCAGAAAAAAACCCCAACTAACCCAAAACCCAAACAGAGAACACCTAAATTAATCCAGTGTTATATGGTGTATGTGTGTTACATTCCACATTTTGTTTTAGGAGGAAAAAAAAAAAAAAGGAAGCAAACCTTGTATATGACAAAAAGCAAGGAATTTTGGTGTAGACGAAATCTTAGTGAGAGACTCTATTCCATATCTAAGGGTTATGGAGAACAAACACTATTACAGAAAAGAGATTGTCAGCAGTAATATAGTTAAAACTACTATACATATGTTTTCTTGGATCTACCCCTTTTCTCTGCTGTTTTGTTCGCTCTTCCATTGCCCTTCTGGTCCTAAGTGTTCCTAAGGTAGAAGTTGGGGGAGGGTTGCAGTTTATAACATACTTTGACACCTTCCATTTTCTTTATTGGTTGCTATTCCACGTGTCTTTAGAATTTACTATGACTGGTGTGTCCTTCACGTGTCAAACTTTTAAAAATTATTTATTATTTATTACCCACTAAAGCCAGTTTTTCCCAGCTCCCAGGTCTGTATTTTTTTTTTTACTAACTGTGCTTGAGTTGTTTATCTGGGCACAAGCAAGTTGTCTACAGTCTCCAGTGTCAGCCCATTACCCTTTTGATTTCTGTCTCGTGCTGGTATTCCTCTGTACTACACCCTGTGTGTGTGTGTATATATGTATTTTCAAACATATGTATATGCATACATATATACACAAAGTGTGTATATGTATATATAAAAACATGTTCATACACAGTGTATATACCGTGTTTATGTGTATGTATAAAACTATTTATACCATATGACAATTAGATATATGTATCTGGTCATTAGAAGAATTGCTGTGACAGCTAACCAAGCTAATGCTTGGCTCCAGATAGGCCAAGACAAGACTCAGTCCTGAGGCCTTGTAAAGTCAGTGCGACGTCTCTTCTGCCAATGGTAATACTTTATCTACTTAGCTATAGGACGATACATGAAAGGAGGAGGAAACTAAACTTGTAAAAAGGACCTTATTTACTATATGAGTCTTTCTCTATTGTGTACTAATTGTTAAAGGCATATGAATGATAATTTCACTTTTTTCTTATATCTCTGTGTCAACTTTGTGTTGACATGCTACTTATTGGATTAGTCATTGGTGCATCTCAAAAAAAAGCTATAATCCTGTAGCCTACTTCTTATTAATACAATTCTCAGAATAAAAGCACTGGGAGATACTCATTTAGACGTGGTTCCTTCAGTGAATTACAACCTAGCCAAGAGGCAAACTCAAATTTGTTTTACAAAAAGACCTCTCGCTCCAGTTTATTCTCCTCAAAGTGAATGTGATATCTGCCCACATTTTTGGATACTGAATATGTAGGTAGGTTTCAGTAACTTCACAAGCAATTAACTCTTCATCCTTCTTGTGGATAAAATATGTCAACTCTCTGGGACAGAAATGCACTTACCATATTTAGGTGCCCTTCTGGGGACTGAAGAACAAGGGTAAATTATTATTTTTTTTCTTCTAAATGTGGAGCATTAAACACCACAGAGAAAGAGCAAGCTATGCAGCACTTGTAACCAAGCAAGTAATTTGGAAGATATTGAATGTTTATTTCATCTTCTCACTTTAGGAAAGAGTTTTCTACTAAAGAAAGGAATTAGCTGATATTACATCCTTGTAGCCCCTTCTACCATGGAGTGGAACATAATCACAGCAGAATGAGGTTTTCTTTAGTTGAAATCTAGTGAAAATGGATTCTGGACCTATAAACAGATTCTTGATGTAACAGATATCTGACTTGTCGCTCTGACTATATAAGGCATTAATACTTGTTCCTGTCATTTATTGAGAAGAATATTAACTATGTGAAGAGACACACTGTCCATGTCTAGCCTGTTTTAGGGGCAGGTTTATGAATCCTACCTTGAGTCCAGCTGTAGTGTAAATAGGTATGAGCGAGGTAGCCAAGAAATCCTTACTGTAAGTACTCGCTCTGACATGCATCTTCTGAATTTCTTCTGACTCCCTGCTACGACCACAAGACTCTTCATCCTATCAGTACTCAATTCCACTTCCTAATTTGTCAAATGACTACTCCAGCAGGGAAAAGGAACCCGCAAAGACTCTGTACAATGAAAATTATTTATTGCTATTAGTTGAAAATTAGCCCACCCGTGGATATGTAGAGGATGATAAAAACTAATTCTTCACTCATTGTTGAAAAGTCTGGCAACACTAAACAGGGACTTGTCAAAAATAATTAGAAAAACAATCTTATGAAAGGCACTGTAGTCCCAAACTAGCTGTCTACTCCCCACTCTGCTTGGTAAATTCTGTAGAGTTTACTGCCTGTTTGTTCCCATTTCACTGATCTTTTGCAGTTGGCTGTGGATTTGTGTATAAAATTCAGTGACAGTACAAGCTCAATGCATTTTTATGCTACCTTTGCTTTGCAGCACCCAGTTTCCTTAGCTGTGGAACCAAAACTGTGGAATTGCTTCGTGAGCTGGATAAAATAACTGCTCCCATGTAAAAATACTCCTGCAGTTATTTTTTTTCTTCCTTGTGCTTTGATACAGTTCCAGCAATTTCACTGAAATTTGTTCTACTACAACTATGGGGGCAAAAAAAAAAAAATCACAGTGGGGAAGAGAAGAGGAGGAGAACTTTTGTAAAAAGAAAGAGTCGGGGCATATGGCCGGGCTGGGAATACTTAAATGTGGTAATAATGCTCAGTTTACCTGTAGATACAGCTGTGCTCTGGGACTGATTACTTATTACACTGGGCATAGCGATGCAGAATTGCTCTAGCAGAACGCTCAAGGCATTTATCAGGTGACTATGGACTGCTTTGTTTTGTCTTATTTGCCTTCTTTAAGTACAAAACACCCAGAATTTAAGGCCATGGTAGGCAGAAAATGCTGTTAAAACCCATATGAGCAGAGTACATTTGGTCAAGCCCGTTTGCACGTATGCCAGCTTTGTCCTGAGGCTACTAGCTGTTGGAGAAAGGAGGGTCCAGCTATTACTGGTCCCTTTTTTTATGCTTTGTCTCCTGTTAGTCCATTGGGAAAACCATTTCCTGTTTCAGAGCAGAGCTTTGTAATTTTTTACACCTCTCTGAACCCAGTATTGGCCAACAGTTGTGTCACTCTGTCAAATAGCTTGGAAATATGATCTGGTGTGGGAATTGCTCCAACCCCTGCCATGTTTGCTGCCATGCCACAGAAGCGTGGAAATAAGCAAGCTGTACTGGTATAGTCTTTTTTCCCTTTCAAAGATGTGCCTTTCGTTCACAACAAATTTATATGCATAATCTGTGGTACCTGTACCGTGTTTGGAAACTCCTGCTCTAAACTGATGGGTTTTTTTGTGTTTTTTTTTTGTTTGTTTGTTTTTTGTTTGTTTGGGTTTTTTTTCTTTTTTTTTTTTTTTTTTTTTTTT
>NW_020799099.1:1857325-1859807 GCF_003259725.1 Athene cunicularia
TTTTTTTTTTTTTTTTTGTTTTTGTTTTGTTTTTGTTTAAGGGCTTTGGCTTCTACTCTTTTACCTAGAATTATCCCATTTTAAAGCTGGTATTTCAGGGAATGAAGTATGATGAGCCACACTGTTAGGTGGAATTTAACGCTTCTGCATGTGTTTGGACTGACTGACTGTAAGTCACTGGAAATGCAGGACATTTGGATACTATTCATTTCTAGGTTTTACACTGTGCTTTAAATAGAAAAGAAGTTGAAATAGCTCTCCTCAGACTGGAGTTTCTCCAGATTCCGTCTACTCTAAAGGTCCGTGCCAGGATATTGGATCCCTGAAATCATCTTCTGCGTTGTGAAGGATAACCATATTTTGATTCTGTCCCTGTGTTTTGGTGGGATGATATCAGTGTTGATACTGCCCAGCTTTTGTGGTGTACTGTCCAATGCTGCTACATGAGTGAGCTACAGACCATGAATGTACATTTGTTGTAGCCACCTGTATTTGTACTTAACTTTCATTATGCTGTTGCAGCACAGCTCTCCTCGTGATGTATGTCTTGGCCCTCCACAAATAGGAGCGTTTCATGTTAGCACTGAAATAAAGCCATTTATCACTTGAAATGACACACATTTTGTACATTTTAATGCACATGTAAATGATAAACATCTTTTTTTTTTTTTTTTTCTTATGAAAGGGACAATAAGTGCATTGGTCAGATACAACTTAGTCCACTTTTTAAAATGCGGTCTCAGAAAATACTGTTAGATGTTTTAAATATTGGCAAATTATTTAGAAGTTTGTGGATCCTCATGGTAAAAGATGCATCTGAAAGTCAGAACTCAAGGTAAACTTCATATCTAGTTTGGTTTTAAATAAAGTTGACAAAGAGCCATGTCCTGTATTGCTGGCCTTTTTGTAAAATATATGTTTTTCTTCAAAGCAATATTATGTCATTATTTGTCTAGATCTCTGTTATGGGCCAAAATATGGGTTAATCAATACCAGGGATTGATTAGTTTATTATATTTTGGATACCCAAAATAATGATAACTATTTGGAATCATTTTCGGTTACTGTATTTGTTGACAGTGAATACTCTTTGCCTTACAATGTCTGATGGTGTTGGACTTAATAGCTAGTCACTGTCTTGGCTCCTCAGCTGCTCTGCAGGTTACCACGTAGGACAGTATGTGAAGGACCTTGTGTCTTTTCCCAGAGACAAATCTACCAGCTGGACTTTGAATCTCTGAGTTCTAGAAAGCTAACACAACAAACTCCAGAAACAGAAACCTTTGAGTCTTCAGGGTAGGTCAAAATAAAGACAAAAATGCTGAAAACAGATCTCCTCCCTGCCCACTGTATCCTTGCAGAGGATTGTTTTCTTTTTTGCTCTCATTCCAGTAGTTTCTCATGGCTATCTGAATTATAATGAACTTCAATCAGTCCCTTCTAAGATATTAAGCAAATGTTAAGCTTGATTTTCTCTCTTCCCCAAGGCTCAGATTTCAGCTACTTTCTCTTTGCAGAAATGCCCCAGTCACCACCCGTATGCTATAGGCCATTGCCTTATCTTGCCCTCCAGAAGCATCTTTCATCTGACTATGCTCCCCTTCCTCTCAGGGAGTTCCAGCCCACTACAGGTCATCTTTTATCCTCTGATGCCAAAAAATGCCAAATAATATGCAAACAAAAAGATTGGATGGACCCTTTGTCACACTTTTGCAGGTGCTTTGTCAGTGTCTGCACCTGTGAATGATGGAGACTACAGAAAGGGGTAGGTTATTTTTTCAGTCTTTGGTGAGATGTGGTGGGCTAGGTGTGAGCTCTCCCTGAAGAAACTCTCACTACAACAGAGAAATATATTAAGACCTTGTGCCCAAAGTGTCTATTTCTGTGTGCAGTGGAAAGTCTTATGTAATATATTCCTCTCCACACTGCTTGCTCTTCTCTTTCCCCGATATCACTGTTTCTAGCTGAATAGGATCTCTTTTGGTTACTGAATGCTCTGCAAAAATATGACAATTCCAGATCATTCCTTTGTGGCCACTGTTTTGCACCTGCACTCTTTCCTTCTCTCATCCCAGTCAGTTTAATCCTGCTGAAGGAAACTCAGCAATACCACACTAACACAGAAAAGCTTCAGCTCGTGAACAAAGGATCTTATTTCAGACAGGAGTCAATGAATGAGAGGAAAAGCGTATGTGCGTATGTGCGGGGGGCAGGAGAGAGCAGGGAAAGGAAGGGTCAGGGTTACAATAATAGTGACATTCAGGTTCATTTAGGCAACTTCTTGATTTTATTACGGCTTTATTTAAATGTTATACCACCCCATTTTTTCCTGACCAGCCTCTCCTTTACCCCAGTGACTTGTGTAATAAATGTAAAGCAAGTGAAGAGGAGATTTGACTAGTGACGATTAGTATTTGTGAAGTTGGTGGAAGAAACAGCTTGTTTTTGGCAACTTGAAATTTGAGATAGAGCAGGGAGGTAA